>NC_091474.1:23470931-23593974 GCF_036971445.1 Narcine bancroftii | reverse complement strand
TATGTAGAAAGCAGGTGAGGGGAGGAGGCCATTCAGCTCATCTTGTCCAGGAAAGACAGTGTCAGTAATGCAAATAAAACACCATCAAACCCCTGGGGTTCATTTAAAATACAAAGTAGTGATATTACATGAGGCTGATCCTAATTTGTAACCACCTCAGTCCAAAGGGTTCCATTCAAAAATGCTACCCAGAGCTCAGAGACCTCCATTCCCCCCTCCCCCACATCCAACAGGTTTATTTGTGTGGGAGGGGTACAGAAGCTGACAATACTCAGCATCCTGATGTGCAGGTCAGGCCACCTGTGGAATATGTGGGTTGTGCTAGTCTGTACATAAGGTGCAGGGGAGGACGGTGGAGGCAAGAGCCATTGGAGGAATTGGAACAGGCATTTACAGAATGGCACCAGAACTGAGCAAGTACTTCTAACCATTGAGGAGAACTGGGCAAGTTGGCTGCTGCTCTTTCACGAAGACTAACCCAGATTTAGGGATGTCACTTGTGGGGACTTGAGGGAACATTTGCAAGAGATTTTTGTTTAACCCTAAATCCAATCGCTAAATAATGAGAAATTTGTAACTATCTTAATTTCTTTCTTAGAGACATAGCATAGTAGCAGGCCATTCCAGCCCATTAGCCCACACTGCCCAATTCTCCTGCTAATCCTGTACAGCTTTGAATTGTGGGAGGAACCGGGAGTTCACGGTTGTCACAGGGAAAATGTATAAACTTCTTACAGACAGCAGCAGATTCAAGACTGGGTCGCTGGTGCTGTAAGTGCATTATGCTTAACCACCCCTCCTGATTCCATCTTCTTGAAAGATGCAATGTTGATTCCAAGTAGAAACTACCCTAAATTCTTTCCAAAGTGGATAGAAAGAAAGCTAAAGGGCTGAGATAGGAGGAGAATAAATACAATGCATTCTGGTCGAGTCAAATGGCCTACTTCTGCACCATAATCTCAGGGATCAACAGGTAAAGCAAGAGTTTGTTTGGTCCCCCTACACAATACCCAACTCGAGGAAGGTCAACCTTTCCCATTTTAGGATTGAATGGGAGCAAATGCCATCTGAAAGATCTGCTCCACCTTCCACAGATGGATAATCTACCACAAAAATTAAGATAGCAAGGAGACGCTGCCTTCAGGAGAGGAGAGGAAAGAGGAAAGGGCATTGCTGATTGAGCTCGAAGGTTCAACTAACCAACTTCTCTCTGTGAAGTCCAAGCTCTGGACTTACCCTCATCTTTATCCAAGTCAGTGACTGCATACCAAATGTTGCAGGAAACAAACTAGATTGGATGGCATTCTCTCAAATGTGCACACAGAACGTACTGAGATAAAAGCTCACTAGAAATTCCATTAATCACTTGGAGCCGGGCAGCAGATGCAACACAAAAACCCACAAAATTAAAAACCACATTTAAAAAAAAAGCGAGATCTTCTCAACAAACTGCTAAACACTTTCTCTAAAGTGCTGAGTGCTCGATGAAGGGGGGAGGGAAGAGGGGGTCAACAGCAATAAGGTCAGGAGAAGCGTAGCTGAAATGACAGGCTCACTGAAGCAAGGGGAAGACTTCCCAAACCTGGAAGATACAGAGGGGGAATATTTGGCCCACTGTTCCCATACTAGAAGAGGCTCTCCCATCCAATAGGTTCTGCTCCATAAAAACCATTGAGACTCCCATGCCCCTTCCACATCTACAAGCCATTTGGATCTGTGCAGGGAGCATTAAAACTGGCTTGATATTTAGTATCTAGGATCAGCCCCTGGGTGGAAAGGGGTGGGGAAAGAATAGAGCAAGGGTGGAAGAATAAGGCAAGGGCACAAATTGGACAAAAATTTGCCACCTTCACCATTTTTAAAACATAAAGGCAATAAAAACACTGATCCCGAGTGTTAGATCAGAAAACCCTCTCAGGGATGTGCTCTGGAGAGTCCTAGGATCGGAGATCAGGTGAAAAAGTGCTTTGATAACAAAGTTTCAATCAGATAAGGCAGCTGACACAGGCTCTCCTGAGCATTCCAGAACATTCCTCTGTTCCGAGGGGTTAAGGACCAATAATCGCGTCTCCGATGACAGTACATCATTGGTTAATAACTACTCGACTGCATGTTGGAGTTTGGTGTGGGCAGGGGGAAACTCTGCTTCCAAACAGAACGTGAAATAGTTGGTATGTAAATACACGGCTGGGTCAATTTCCCAATCCTGTCCTTGGACTCTATTACCAGGGTAATGCAGAATCAACTCCATTGCCCCAAACAGAGCTCTTGACCCCCACCCCTCGGATCTTCAAGACAGCTGCAATCCAACACAAGAACCCAAGTACACCGAGCAGTGCGCTTCCTTCTCCTGAAGTGAATGGTCAGACAAGCCCGATTCTCCTCAGTGTTGGAAGTCTGCCTCTTGTGGAGGGGAAGGGAAGGGGGGGATGGTGGGAAAAGGGAAGAGGGGCATTCAAAAGGGAGGAAAACAAAAAAGCCTGCAGGTGCTGGGGTCTAATGCAGTACACCAAAGTGCTGGGGAAACTCAGCAGGTCACGCAGCTTCCATGGGAAATAAAAGGCAGTCAACATTTCAGTCCCAAGTCCTAGGGCTCTGGACTGAAACAACTGACTGTCTTTTGCTTTCACCGAGTTTCTCCAGCACTCTGGTGTGCTGCAATCAGTATTGAGAGCAGTCCTGGAACTTGTGTGGATGCCAGATTCAGTTTCAACTGTGGCTCCATCACAACTCCCTGAAGAGATGGAGGGGTGATTTCATTATCAATGTATACTTGACAAGGGTCAATATCACAGTAACATCTATTGTGCACATGTTGGGGACACCAGCGGGTGCTGGAGGAGTGGCAGAGAGGGCATGAGAGTCCAAGCAATGATCCCAACTTCACACCTCCTCAGGTATCAGAACTAGTTGGCATCAACCAACTTCCATCAGCAACTCCCACAAAGTCCCTGGGGACATGGTGACCTTTGCTCTCACTGAGAGATTGGGTCTTCATAACAGTGCAGATTTCTTAAAAAGAATTTAGAATATTAGTTAACCTTTCCACCAAGCTCCAAATCACTGAGAAACAATGGGGTGGGAGATGGCCATCAGTGAGGGCAATGCCACATGGTGAGGGTGTGGGGATTGTTGGGGTATGGGTATCCATTGCAATGGGCGCCTTTTACCCTTTGGCAAACACACTTCCTGTTCCCCCACCTCACTCCTCCCCATATATATTGTGGTTCTTTCAAGGTGGAAGTACCCATCCCATCGCCTACTGCCCTCCCTGCACCCAGCATTGGAGAAGATCCGGGCCTTCTCACTGGGAGGTTGGGCCAAAACAGACGTACGAAGCCACAAAGGCCACAACAAGGGAGGCAGAGAAGGCACTTGTCCATTTTGTGGTCTGTGCATACCCTCTAGTGCAACCAGAGCTTGAGCTACTCCCGCTGCAGTTCAAGGGTCCTCCTGCGACAATGCCACATTGATGTTGAGAGGACAAAGCAGAAAGTGAGAGAATGCACCTGACAGACAGGAGAAATGGTCAGGAATGCTTCCTTTGTACGCAGAAGAACACCGACATGAAACGTTCACCAACCTTCTCTGGGCACAGGTGCAGTTAGCTGGCCCACAACGAGACACAGCTGCCCTTGAGAGGTCTACCTGTTGAGTTGGATCTATTGAGCCAGTTCCCAGAGGCTGCATGGGGTGAGACGAGAGAACAGAGGAGCAGCGTGGTCGAACGTTCTGATCCCAAGGCCAACGCAGGTTCACTTCCAACAAAGCCCACAGCCACGAGTTCAGAACTCCAAAGGTTTCAAAGAGTCAAAGTCACAGTCAAATAGCTCACTGATGCCCTCATCCTCATCCAGACCAAAGTGGTAGTCCTGAAGCAGCGGTGGAGAGAGGTTGACAAATGTGTCGTCGAATGGGATTGAAGGAAGGAGGTCGTCTGGCTGCTGCAGGAAGGTGGCAGCGGAGGTCAAAGGAGAGAGATTAACATCCACCAATGCCAATGGCGAGGTGCCAAGGTGAGTCTCTGTGAAAGCAGAACACTGGGTGTCAGTAAACAAGTCAGTAAACTTCCCACTCTATGATTCAATAAGGAAATCAAGTTAAACAAAAATAAAAATTGTGGTCACAACCATTCAAACTTCAAAACAAAACTTTCAGAAAAAGGAAATAAAGACAGCTCTACTCATCAACATTTGATCCTGCAGGGATCCATCAATGTGACCAAGATTTACATGGGTTGTGATGCCAAATTAGGTGTTCTTAGAAATAATAGGTGTGCATTTATAATGTTAACCATCTTTCACAACCTAGGCTGCGGTAATCCACCAACTTCTCCCCACATTAAAGAGAAAGCTCCCCAATGCTTTAAATTTAAACACACAGCACGGTGGGGCAGGACATCACTGCACTCCTTCAGTAAAGCTCTCTGAAAGAAGAAGGGGCAAGAGGGGAATAGAAGAGTAGTACAATGAGGGGCTCTTAGAGAAGCATATAAAATTTTGAAAGGCATAGATAAGATGAAGGTCAGTATTTCCATTGGTGGGGGAGACCAGAACTAGCGGACATAGCTCAAGATTCAAAGTAGTAGATTTAGGATGGAGATGAGGAGGAGCCGCCTTTTCCAGAGGGTGGTGAATCTGTGAAATTCGCAGCCCATTGAAGGCGGCTACCTCAGTAAATGTACTTAAGGCAAGGTTGGATAAGTTTCTACAGAGTAAAGGAATAAAGGGATTATGGGGGAAAAAGGCAGGTAGGTGGAGATGAGTCAATCATCAGATCAACCATAATCACTTTGAATGGCAGAATAGGCTCAATGGGCCGGATGGCCGACTCCTGCTTCTATTTCTTATGTTAAGAGAAGAGCTAAACTGTACCAACCTTGGTCTTGACTGGAGGATGACAGTGGGGTCATGCCCTGGGAAGTGCTTCCTATTAATTCCTGATGGGTGAGCTTGCAAAAGCTGCCCGTCTTGTCGGGACTGACAGTCGCAGGGCTGTCTAGCGTCTTCACGGGGCTGCAGGAACCCGAGCTGATCTCAGGGCAGAGAAACACATCCACAGGACCTTTGCTGCTTTGCAGTGAAATCTGCAGCGCCTGCAGTCAAAGGCAAACATACCAGGTTACAGGGTCCACCAGCAGAACAACTTGCATAGAGTCACACAATCTGGAAACAGGCTCTTTGGCCCACCTACTGACTAAAATGTCCCATCAAAACTCGTGCCTAGGTTTAGCCCAAATCCCTCCAAAAACAGAAATGCTGGAGCGACCCAGCAGGTCTCACAACATTCATAGAAAGCTAAAGATATGCTCTGGACCTTCCATATCTTTACTTCCTGTGAATGCTGTGAGACCTACTGAGTTCCTCCAGCACTTCTGTGTTTTTACTGCAATCACAGCGAAATCTGACTTCCATGTTCCACTCCAAATCCTTCTCAACCCATCCTATCCACGTATCTATCCAAATGTTTCTTTACATTTGGACCACCTTCTCTGGCAAGCCCATTCCACACACCCACCACCTTCTGTATAAAAATGTTATCTTTCACTTTCCCATTAAATCTCTCCCCCCCCACCCAACCCCCTCCCACCATCCCCTCTGCTTCCCAACTCCCCTGATCTGGACAAGACTGTGCATTCATCCAATCTATTCCTGTCATGATTTTATACACCGCTATGAGATCACCCCTCACACCCCCCACCCCCCACGACCGCGCTCCAAAGAATAAAACCCTGGACTGCTGAACCTCTCCCTACAGCAACCTTTCAACACACAGCAGCACCTCAGTGATTACACCATAGCCTTTACGCAAAAGGTTCAGAGGGAGCACCAAGATGGGACAGCTCTGACCTGCCTTATGCCGAGGGCAGTTCCATCATTCTCAAAAATCTAAGAGAAGCTTAAGATAGTGGGGGAGTTGACCGAGCTGAAGGGAGATTCAGCTTCGAGATTTGAGGGAGTAAATAATAAGACAGTTTCAAAGGAACTACTTCTCTCAGAGAAAGCAAATCAGTGGAAATTTCCATCCAAGGAAGTTTTTGAAGAATAGTGATACAAGGCCTTTGGGAAACAAACAGGTAAGTGGATTAATACACATCGGTGCTGGAGAAAATCTGCAGGTCAACGCTCTTTACAGCAAAAGAACATAACCAATGTTTTGGGCCTGAGCCCTTCTTCAAGGGCAGTGAGCAAAAAGTAGGCAGATGTCTGAATAAAATGGTAAGAGGAAGGGCAGAGGAAGGAGCACAGGCCCACAGGGAAGAGCTCACAGGTGGATATGGGTGGCAATAGGTGCTAGAGTAGGCCATTTGGCCCTATCCAACTCCTTCTAAGCATATCCAGCGAATCTACCCCTAGCATTCCACAGATCCACACTTCTCTGGGTAAAAAAAAATTCCTCATCTCTGCCCAAAAGGGCCTTCCCTGTATTCTTAAACTATGCCCTCTAGTCCTAGTCTCTCTCAACATTGGGAACATGTAATCCAAATTCACCCCGTCTAGCCCCTTGATAATCTTATACACTACAATCATGTCTCCCCTCATCCTTCTGAACTCCATCGCATAAGCCCAGTCTTTCTAACCTTTCACCGTATGTCAATCCTGCCATCCCAGGAAATAACCTTGTAAATCTGTGCTGCACTCTCTCTATAGCAAGGATGTCCTTCCTCAAATTTGAGGACCAGAACTGGATGCAATATTCCAGGTGAGGTCTCATCAGGGCCCTGTACAACTGCAGGAGGGCATGTCTGCTCCTATACTCCAATCCTCTCTTTATGAAAGCCAATATGCCATTTGCCTTCTTCACAGCTTGCTGAACCTCCATGCTAGCTTTTAGTGACTGGTGTACGAGTCCACCCAGATCCCTTTGCACTACCCCACTCCCTAGTTTGACTCTTATTACTGCCTCCCAAATGGATAACCCTACATTTTCTCACATTGAACTTCATCTTCCATTCCTCCGCCCACTCCCCCAACCTGTCCAAGTCCCTCTGCATTTTCCTGACATCCTCCTCACTGCCACCCAGTTTAGTATCATTTGCAAATTTGCTCATGTTAATAATCCCTTCATCCAAATCATTTATATAAATGATAAACAACTGAGGACCCAACACCGATCTCTGTGGTACCCCACTCGTCACATCCTGCCGTCCTGAAAATGACCCGTTTATCCCAACACTTTGTTCCCTATTCTTAACCTATTTTCTATCCATGACAGCACCCTACCCCCAATACCACGCTCCTTGATTTTGCCTACTACCTTCCCGTGTGGGACCTTATCAAGGACTTTCTGGAAGTCCAAGTACACCACATCCACTGGCTCACCCGAGTCCACCCTCTTTGAAGCATCTTCAAAACATTCCAGAAGGTTAGTCAAGCAAGATTGTCCCCTTAAGGCAGGGGTGTCAAACTCAAATTCACGGAGGGCCAAAATTAAAAACTTGGACTAAGTCGAGGTCTGAACTAAATATTTATTGAAAATTTTCAACAACATCTGCATGTTTTCTCTTCTTTCAACATATGTAATGTTAAACTTTTTCTTATTAAAATAAATGTTTAATAATAGTTTTGGATAAACTCTTTCATTGTCATTTGCCCATTTCCTTTAGTCTGAAACCGTGCACATGACAAGTCAATGAGGGATGATTAAAGCAGTGGTCTTCAAACTTTTTCTTTCCACCCACAGACCACCTTAAGCAATCCCTTACTAATCACAGAGCACCAATGGCACAGGGACGCGAGTGGAAAGAAAAAGGTTGAGAACTGTTGTATTGTGGTAACTCCACATCTGATTAGGTTAATTGTTAGGCAAGTGGTCAGAGAAGGACACCCCCCCCCTCACCCCACGAAAGGCTTAAATCACATTAACAAAATAAGCTTCCGTCTCACTGCTCCCAATCTTACACACAGTCCTGATGTGGAATGTGGGGTCGCAGCTCCACGTTCACCCGAGTTCAGGTGCTGTCTGTGTGGAGTTTGTATGCTCTCCCCTTGTCTTGGACCAACAGGTCGGTCGCCTGACGAAGGCACCCGAACCCCCCGTTGAAACGCCGGCGTCCGGGGCGGTGGAGGAATTGGCTGAGAAGAGCGCGTTGCTCCCACCCCCCTCCCTTGGTTGGAGAGGGATTAAACTGCGATCTCACGGCGCCGGGCTCGTCTCCCACAAAAGGAGCGGGAGGCAGGGTCCGCCGCGCACAGAGCGAGGGGGAAGGCATCGCCAATGAGACGTTCGGTCCGGCGTCGCCGCTGAAGCGCAGACCCAGTGAGGATGGTCCCCAACTCCAGCCGCTTCTGTGTGTCCGGGAGCCGGGCGGGCTGAGTGCGGCGCTCCGATCCCTGGGATTCGGGACTCTGAGATCCCTCCACACCTCCGGCGTCTTCATTTTCACCTTCAGTGTGCATGCGCTATACTGGCGCGGCGGCCAGCGGGCCAACTCTAATATATATTTAATATGATCTTGCGGGCCAAATATAATTATATGCCCGCGGGCCAGAGTTTGACATGTGTGCCTTAAGGAATCCATGCTGACTAGACCAACAACGCCAGTCTTCTGTTATTCAAGTGGGTGCAATGCAGCACAAAAGCAGGCACTTCATCCATCAAGCCTTAACCAACCATCAACCCCCATTGACAGTAATCCTATACTAATCTCATTTGATTCTCCTCGTGCCCCCAGACAGTACCATTACCAACACAATATTGTGACCAAGAAACTTTCCAACTCGCCCAGTTCTACATATCAATGGTTCCGTAGTGGAGAGATTAGAGAGATCCCTGCCGTGCACGTAAGGGATAACCTATCCTGGACCCACACCTCCTCATTGTTCAGGAAGGTGCAGCAGTGCCTACATTTCCAAAGGAGGGCAAGGATATTGACCCTCATCTTGATAATCTTTTACAGAAGTATAATTAAGCACCTTGACTGGCTGCATCATTATGGTAGCTGCTGTGCATCGGTCCGGAAGTCTATACATAGGATCATTAGAACAGATGAGAGGATCACTGGGGTCACCATTTCCTTCAAGGATGACATTTCCTGGGAGAATTGTCTAAACAGGGCTCAAGGAATTATAAAAGACCCTTTCCACTCAGCACACAGTATATTCAACCCACTATTATCAAGGAGGTACAGAAGCATCAAAATCAAGACTGCCAGGCTGGGGAATAGCTTCTTCCCACAGGCTGAGACTGGTGAACAGGATCCTGTAACTGTGAAAATCATCTCAAATATATATATTTATTTATGTGATGATTATGTACCGTGTGATTTTGCGTATGCAACGTGGTCTTGAGATGCTGTCTCGTCAGGTTGCACAGGTACCATCAGATGATAATAAACTTGAAGCCAAAACCCAACACCGTCATAGGGAGGCCAAGCTACTCCACGTCGACAGCGCCAGAGGTCAGGCCGCTGGGGCTGAGTCAGCAGCTCCACCAGTTGGGTACTGTGCCGAGCTTCAGGACACTGCTGCCAGCTGGACCATGTGGCTGTGGCAGCGCTGGAGGCAAATCCACGGACACTTGGGGGACATTCTTTTGCTCCTCTTTCTAAGAGGAAGAGGTGCTTCAGGCAATTTCTGCTGAGGGTGTATCTGCCTGCCTTAAGGCGGATGAAAGCAAATTCCATGTGATATAGCACTGTTTTCATTGCATGACAATAAAGGAATCTTGAATAGCTCCCTCTCCCTACAGACTCAGACACCAGTGCCTGAGTCAGATCCCATCTTGCCTGGACAAGAAACACTGACTGACAATTTCTCCCCTTGGACACAGGGAGTCCCTCCAGCTTTTCTTTGCTCGCTTTCCCCTCTCTTTCCTCACACAGTCAATCACATGACTCTCAATGTCCCATCTCTTTCCACCTTCTAAGCGATACTATCACATCGCCAGTGACTCGTGTTAGAATTCAGCGTTTGGAGTTTGCAAGTTCTCCTCGTGATCTGCTTGGGTTTTCTCCAGATTCCTTCCATTCTCCAAAACCTCTTGGGTTGGTTGGTTAATTGGACTACATGGGTTAGAAGGACCTTCTACCATACTGTATTAAAATAATGAGTTAGAAACATGCCCATTGTGGCAAACTGGGAATAACTCTCTCCTTTGATATTTGCTCCAAATTTCAGCATTTGCAGATTCATGAATCTCCAGATCTCTTTCGTTGGTTGGTTGATTCTTGACAGCTAAATACCCTTTTACTTTCAACCTCACCTCCAACAGTTTTATTGCAAATAAATTGGTGAATGAAACTATTCCAACTAAACAAGTGCCCGTCTGACTTCACTTCCTGGAGATAGCCAATCAGTCATGGAGAAGTGACAGCCATTTCAAGGAGGAACTTGAACCTGGTAAAGTTCGGCTCTGCGAAGAACCGGTGCTCCCCACAAGAAGCCCTTACCTCACTGGGATCAGTCACCTGCAGCTGGGTATCAGCAGGAGCTTTAATCACCATCATCATCTCCTCAGACAAGTCTTCGATGCTGCGCAGGTCTTGGCAGGTCACATAAGCAAACGTGCGATAAACAAAGGTCAAGGAACTTTCTTGGAATGCAGTATTCACGTGGGTTCGGCAGCACAGTAATGTCAGGCACACCCAAAGTCCGTCAAAGTAACTAGCAAACTTTTTTTTTAAATGCAGTGTGGGGTGCCTGGAATCCATTGCCAGGGATGAAGACTGGTACAATAAGGACATTCAAAAGACTCAGATAGGCACATGAATAAAAAAAAATTAGAGGGTTACGGTGTGAGGTAGGGAAGAGTTAGATTGTTGTGGAGTCAGTTTACACAGATCAGCAACATTGCGGTATGAAGAGCTTACACTGTACAGTAATGTTCTATGCCGGAAATAATGAACTGAAAATAGAAAGGTGATAATGGTGGTTGCAATGAAGCCTATTTGAATCACTACACGAAGAACACAAAGTACTGCACAAGGACAAGCTCTTCCACTCTCCATCTCAAACATGATCCCATCTAAACTAATCCCAAGTGCCTGCACAATTTCCATATTACACTATTCCCTGCCTGTTCAGACATCCGTCTGAATGGCTCCTAAATGTTGCTATAGCACTTGGTTCCATCCACCTACCACTATGTGGGTGGGGGGGGGGGGGAAAAAAATTCCAATCCACATCTCCTTCAAACTTTCTGCCCCTATCGCTTGACATTTCACCCTGGGTAAAACACCAACATCTGCCCTTTCAATACCGCTCATCAATTTAGATCCATTTACGAGGTCAACTCTCAGCATCACACACTCCAGAGGAGTCACGTGATGGAGTAGTGGCCAGTAGGAGAATACCAGCCCTCTACAGAAAAGAAGAAATAAAGTGAAGAAAATACAAAGTTCAAGAAACACAAACCATAACAAATAAAAGATAAAGTTGTGGAGAAAAGAAAGAAAATGACACCCAAAAAGTAAAAACAGGAAAAAAAGAAAAGACGTCGGAAGAGAAAGAAGGCCTTACCTGCATGAAGAAACAGGGAGCCGTCGTGGAGAAAAGAGCCCGCTCCCCAAGGTTGGTGACGACCCCGCAGAGTCGCAACCTCCCGACCGCTGGACTACAAAAATGGCTCTGAGCCAAACAAAAGCCTGCAACTGCGCATGCACGAGGAGCTGCGCATGCGCAGTGTGCTCACTAAGGAAAAAGAGAACACCAACGGGAGGGGGGCCCAGCTGAGGAGCGAGCAAACACAGCGCGACCAGCTGAGGGATGCCCGACACCAGGGGTCTCAGCTGGAAGAAGAGGAAAGCGACAGGAAAGGGAGTGATAGGAAAGAAGAACAGCAACAGGAGGCCCAACAGATAACTAGCCCAGAAGAAGAGGACCAACATCAAGAAGCCAAGCAAGAAGAAGCCCAGCAAAGTGAAACAAGCAACTCAACAAGAAAGTCAGAAGAGACACAGATACAAGGAAGAGAAGTAGAAGACACAAACACAGGTGCAGACACAGAAGAAGAGGAAGAAGAACATCAAGCTCTGCACAGAGAAATAGAAAGTAAAATAGATGGACAGTATATAGATTTTAAAAATTTTCAAGAACAAATGAAAGCATTAAAAGAATGGTTGACATTAGAATTTAGTGAAATGAAAAGTACAATTAGAAAAAGTGAGTAGAATAGAGCTGGTCATGACAGAAATAGGGAAAAGATTAGAAAATGTGGAAGAACGAGAAAGCTGTAGAAATGGAAGTGAATGACTTAAGAAAATTGGAGGAAAGTGACAAAAAAGTTAAAGAAACACAGGAGTTGTTAGCTCAGAGATGGATATAATGGAAAACTATAGTCGGCGAAACAATATAAAAATAGTGGGCCTAAAGGAAGATGAAGAAGGCACAAATATGAAAGAATTTATAAAATAATGGATCCCAAAGGTCCTGGGAATGCCAGGAATACAGGAGAGAATGGAAATAGAAAGGGGACACAGAACACTAGCTCCGAAACCACAAACACAGCAAAAAACAAGATCAGTTTTAGTAAAATTTCTGAGATACACGACAAGAGAAAATATACTGGAAAGGGCAAGGAATAAAATTAGAGAAGACAAAAAACCATTGGAATACAAGGGTCAAAAAATATTTTTTTTTTTACCCAGACACAAGTTTTGAACTCTTAAGGAAGAGGAGGGAGTTTAATACAGCAAAAATGATCTTATAGAAAAAAGGTTATAAATTTATGTTAAGATATTCAGCTGTGGTTAAAATATTTATCCCGGGGGAGCAAAACAGACTGTTCTCGGATCCGGAGGAAGCACGAGATATTGCAGAACGCCTGCAGGACAGAAGGAGAGATGAAGAGATGTAACAAGAACGAAGAACGATGACAAAATACATATAAAGATGTACAAATAATGTATAAGTAAGAACTAAAGAATGGAAAGAAAAGGGAAGAAAGGAAGTAAGGGGGGTGAAAAAAGAGGGTGAGCTTTGTTATATGTGAAGATAAAAGTCTTTTCTGGAGGGGGTTGGGTGGGAGAGAATAACAGTCATTGCGAAATCAGTTGATGCTAGCGAGCGGGTTCGCAATCCAAACAGAAAGGGGAGTTGTGGTTGTCTGGCAAGGGACAACTCAAAGGGGGGGGACATTTGGGGTTAAGGGAATTTTAGATGTGGGAGTTGAAGTATTTTATGTTTTAAAAGTATTGTCATACATTGAGTTCAAAAAGGGAAAAATAAGAGATGAAAATGGGGAAAAGGGGGATGGTGGTGGTGAGGAAGCGGAAATGAGGTGTAAACAGAATATGAGATGGCCATGTTGAACTATATAACTATAAATATTAATGGAATACATAACCAAATTAAATGAAAAAGGCTATTAAATTTCCTGAAAAAAGAAAAAATAGACATAGCATTTGTGCAGGAAACACATCTAACTGAAGTGCAACATAAAGAGAGACTGGGTAGGGCACGTAGCGGCAGCATCATATAATTCAAAAGCCAGAGGTGTAGCCATATTAACTAACAAAAATCTACCAATCAAAATAGAGGAGGAAATAATAGATCCAGCAGGGAGGTATGTAATGATAAACCATCACAAACTCCAAAGAAAACAAACCAACTTTGTTCAACTCATGTACTCCAATCTAAGCAACAAGCTGGTGCAACTATTTTCACCCTCTCCGAAGTCTTTTCTGTAAATGTGGTGATCAGAACTGTACACAATTCTCCAATTAAGGCCTAGCAGCTTTTATACTCAGTGCCCTGGGTGATGAAGACAAACACTTTTGCCTTCTGTACCTTCCCATCCACTGGTGTTGGCATTTCATGGAGCCATCTTACACCTCTGATTCCCACGGTGCATCATTGCTAAGGTTTCTGCCATTTACTGCATACTACCTCCCGAAAATGCCTTACTCTATTTACCGTTTCTTCATCCAAATTTCCACCTGCTCAGTATCCTCAACTTTGTGTCACTTGCAAACTTGCCAATCGGATCACCTACATTTTCATCCACATCATTAATACATGTATGCAGTCCCCAAGGGTTGCGTCCGAGAACTCTCCAATAACCGATTTTAACTGAAGTCATAAACCAAAAAATTTCCTCAAAACCCAAGATAAAACCCCAAAATAGCCCAGCGTCTTAGTACTGCATTATTGCTGTTTTCTAGAACTATCCTTATCTTATCACTCTGCATATTCTTTCGACACTTCTTTTATTTTATCCAATATCATCCAAGTTCACCCTAACACTAGGCATAATGAAACATACACATTATACAGTAGTTAATCATCTCCACAAATCACTGAAATATTATTTGAGAGGCTAACTATACGTTTATGTATGAAGTAGTCAGGTCTCCCACGACCTGGGGGGTGGGCGGCTGCTGTATTATAAGCCAACAGGATCTGGGGAGTGTGACTGACCCAGAATATTAACTCTGCCACTCAGTTCATGTGCAAACAAGGCAGGTCCAATAAGTGCTGTGCCCAAGAGCGCGGACGATGAAATCGAGAGCGATAAAAAGAAACTGGATGAGGGTCCACCAGCATCTGTAGGGAGAACAACAAAACTTGGCGACATTTTGGCTCCATCAGGATGGAGAGTGGAGAGGGAAGATGGCCAGCCTAAAGAGATAGGGTAAGACAGGGGGTGGTGGATGACAGGTGGACCAATAGGGCGATGTATGATGTATACATATGAAGGGGAAGGCGAAAGCAGAGACAGCTGGAACCAGGGTGATGGAGAGGGTGGGGGAGTAAGACAACAGAACAAAAACAAGATGCTAATCTGGCCAGCAGCCGTCCAATAAACAAATGAATAGAAACTTAATGTCCTGTACACCAATTTTTACAGCACACACCCATCACAGCCTGGCTTGGTATTGGATCTCACAACCAGAGTATAATATCACAGCGATTAAACTACAGGGTTAGCAGTTAAAGTCCTGGACCATTAGTGCAGAGAGACAAGTTCAAATCCCATTGTTGGGGAATTCAAATGCAGGTTCAAATGCACTGGTAGCCTGTGGCCTTTACCCAGTTCAGCCTCCACGTGTGACTCCAGAACCTATAAATCTGGTCGAGTCTCAACTGCATCGTCAGTTCAGGGGCAAGTACGGATGGACAGTAAATGCAGGCCCTGCCAGTGATGTCCAACTCCTGCTAATGAATAAAATGGATAGCTATCAAAGGTGTCTACCATATTAAGAAGATGCAACAACCACACTTGGGTCTACTTCTGTTAGTCAAACCTAAAGAGAGTAACATCAACACTGAGGAACAAATCAACAATATACAGGTATTCCTGGAGTATTGGGGACTTGAGGGGTGTCCTTTCAGAGGTTTATACAATTATAAGGGGCATAAAGAATTATTCCCCAGGGTAGATGATTCTAGAACTACAGGCCGTAGGTTTAAGTTGAAAGGGGAGAGATTTAGGAAGGACCAGTATCTGGAACAAGCTGCTAGAAAATGCTATACAAATGGGCACAATTACAACATTCAAAATAAAGTAAAATCCCTCTTATCCGGAATTCAAGCAACCGGCAAAAAAAATGGAAAAAAAATCAGTTAAATACAGGAAATTTTGTTAATTCATCAATCATCCAATAAATAATTTTGAGAAACCGGAAATTATACTTCTCTGGCATCTACCAATCCCCATAGGTGCTGGACACTGGTGATTTTTACTGAAAATTGGGAGAAAGAAAGATGAATTGGGAGAGTGTAGAAGGATATAAACCAAATGGAGGTAAATGGGACTAGCCCAGAATGCCAGTATGGAGAAGTTGGGCTGAATGAATTTCTGGGTATATGGTGCAATGACACAAGGAGAAAATAAATGAGGTGCAGCCACTGTTCTGGGGTAAGGATATCTCTGGCTATTCGAATCCTCGGTCAGTAGTTTAAGCTGCAGCGTGCAGCTCTGGATCAGTTCTTCCAGCTTACGATCGCTTTCGTCCAACTCGGCTATTTCCTTCACCAGGGCCTGGTACTGGGCAGCCATCTCGCCATCCAGGAATTGGTTCCCTCCCCTGGAGAGGAAGAGAACATGGAGAGATGCCACAGAAACAGCATGGAGTGGAGGAGACGAACAGGAGGTCTCAAGTCAATGGCCAGGTCTGAGAGATGCCCCACTCTCACCAACTCCCAATGCCTTCCCTTACTAAACATCCATCCCACATCCCTCTAACTGACCAATACAGCCCATCTTCCAGGGAATGCAATACAACAACAACCTGAATTCAAATGGCCATTCAAGGAAGGTATGCTCTCTAGATTTCCCCAAAACAATAAATGGTCTTTGATGTAAGAACAAAAGTCTGCAGACACAATGACTGAATAAACTCAGCAGGCCAAACAGTGTACTTTATATAGCAAAGACAAAGGTACATAATCAACATTTCAGGCTTGATCCCTTCATTAAGATATGGAAAAATGTCAGCAGGCATCCAAACAAAAGATAGTCTTTGGACTTCTCATTAGAGCTAAGTCAACACAGGTTCCCCGATCATTGGGATTACAGTCAGATAATCGACTGGGGAATGATAGTTAAAGGACATACAGCTGTGGAGGCCAAGTCATTGGGTATATTTAAAGCAGAGGTTGATTAGTTCTGGATTAGGAAAGATGTCAAAGAAAGCAGGAAAATAGATCAGCCACAATTTGAATGGCAGAGAAGACTCAATGGTCTTTATTTTTATTTCAGTCATATAGCATGGTAACAGGCTATTTCATCCCATGAATCCTTGCCGCCCAATTACACCCAATTGACCTACAACTCCCAGTACGTTTTGATGGGTGAAAGGTAACTGGTGCACCCAGAGGAAACCCACGCAGACACCGGGAGAATATACAAACTCCTTAGGCAGCGAGGGATTCGAACCCAGGTCACTGACATTGCACAGCATTTCATTAACTGCTATTGCCAACCGTACTGCCCAATTCTGCTCCTGCATCTTATAACGCTGTGCTCTCCTAGGAATAAAACTGCACATCCTCTGAAGGGGACAGACAAGGGCCACAGTTTAAATACAAAGCACCTTCAACATTTCTTCAACCAAGCTTTGGGTCACATGTTTTGAAATTATCTCAACAAGACCTGGTGTAAGACCCTTGAACCTGGCCAGTGAGGGGACGCAGATCAGAGTTTCAAACATCGATGAAAAGGATGATGATGGCATCACCTGAAGAACAATCACCATCTGCGAGTGAGACAATTCGTCAGATCCTCATCCCCTCCAGAGAGACAGTGCACAGCTTAAGGGTACTAGCAATGCAAGCCCAAGGTCTGAATGGCACTCTATCCACTGTCCTACTAAAGTTATGGTCCTTCTGCCATTGAGTACACAATGGCGTACTCCCTGCAAGAAAGGCACTGCTGTTTTCACTCGGACAGCACTTGATCAAGTTGCTGCCTCACAAGTACATCCCTACCCACGTTAGTGTTATCATAAAACAACAATTTCCACTTGTACACTGCTTGTCATGTAGCGCCTAGTTCCAGAGGAATTAGATAAGAAGGTGGGAAGAAATCCGAGTGAATCACACAATAACATCAAAACGAAGCTTAAGACAATTCAACGGCAATTTTACTCATATTACTAACACCTCCCCACCCCCCCCCCCCACTTCTGTCTGCTTCCATCTCTTCTTTCTTACCTTCCCCTCCAGGCACCACTCACACCATTCTTCCACCCTCTGCCCAATCACCTCTCAGCTGCTCCCCAGCTTCTTCTGCATTCTTATTCCATAAGACCAGTCGCAGGAGCAGAAATAGGCCATTCAGCCCATCTCGTCTGCTCCACCATTCAATCATGAGCTAATCCATTTTCCCCGCTCAGACCCAATGTCCACAATCTTTAATGACCTGACTAATCAAGAAACCTTAAATACACCCGGTGACTTAGCCTCCACAACAAACTCCAGATTCATCACCCTGTTCCAAACAGACACCCTTAATCCTTAGGTTGTGCCCTCTTATCCTAGATGGTCCCACCATGGGAAACCATATTTCTACATCTATTTTCTCAACATTCAAAATGTTTCAAGGAGATTCCCCCCACCAGGCCAAGAGCCATCAAATGTTCCTCATATGATTGTCCTTTCATACCTGGAACCTCGTCTGAACCCTCTCCAACATCATTACATCCTTTCTCAAACGAGGAGCCCAAAACTGCTCACAATACACCAAGTGAGGTCTCACCAGTGCCTTATAAAGCCTCAACATCACTTCCTTGTTCATATTCTATTACTCCTGAATGCCAGCATTGCATTGGCCTCTCCCCTTGAAACACGGGATCTCTCTGATTAGTCTCAATAAAGGCCCCCAACCCAAAACATTGACTATTTCTACCCACAGATGCTGCCAGTCCCGCTGAGTTCCACCAGTTTCCCATTGCTAGCTCAAAGGTACTGCTTTTTTAAGGGGTGCCATAGGAATAAGAAAGAGAGGAAGAGGGTTTTAAGGATGTATTTCCACAGCTTATACCTTTGGCATCTGATGACTGCGATGTGAAGATTTCTGCATTCAAAATAAGGAGTGAGCAAATGGGACTAGCCCAAAAATACCAACTTGGTCAGAATGAACTAGTTGGGCCAAATGGCCAGTTCCTTGCCGCATGATTCAATATCAAATTTATAGCCAAGCAGGAGGGTCGAATTCGAAGGGAGAGAGAGAGAGATCCCTAATCTTTCACATCCATGGTATTCCTTGTTCATCAATGTCCCTGGTGAAGCAGAGAAGCCCACTAAAGACCAGGAACGTGAAGGCGGAACCCTCTCCTCTTAGCCGCATGAGTGGGGCGTCTGTGATGAGATGCGCAACCCAGCACCAATCAGGACAGAACACTCCAGCTGTCCTAAAGTTACGCTCCTTCTGCCATTAAGGCCAGTCAATGCACACTCCTCGTCACCCAGATGGACAAGCACCAAATAGAAATACAAATCAAGCTCATGGCTCCTCCTCTGCAATTAGGTTTCTTTAAATGTCTACATCTTTCATCAATCATGCTTGACAAAGAACTTTATTACAAATTCCTTTGGCATGTGCATATAATTATGGTGGTGGAGCAAGACAAGATGTCAGAAGTTCAACTTCTAATAAAAGAGGAAGGGGAACACAATTTGCCCAGATATATCGGCAGGAGGGGAGAGGGTAAACCTCAGTTACATTAACTGCTATGCTCACCAAGGAAATCCTGGGCTTTGCAATCATGAAGAAGGCTCGCCTGTGTCTTTATTTTGTTAAGAGCTTGACGAGATATGGTGTACCACCAAAGACTCTTGTAAATTTCTACAGATATACCAGGGAGGGTATTCTGACTGGATGCATCACCAGCTGGTGTGGAGGTGCCAATGTACAGGTCAGGCAAAGGCTACAAAGGGTTGTGAACTTGGCCAGCACCCATCATGGGCAAGCCTTCACTCCATTAAGGATATCTTTAAGAGGTCGTAAGAAATCAGCCTGCATCATCAAGCACTCTCACCACCCAGGCCACTGCTACCATCAGGAAGGAGGTCCAGAAGCTGAAGACAAACAGTACAAAAACAGCTTCTTCCTTTCACAATCACATTTCCGAACAGGCAATGAATCTAAAGACGTTACCTCACTTATATTTCTCCTTTCGTGTTATTTATTTTCCAATTTACAGAACAGTAATTTATTTGAATATTGCACAATCCTGCTGCTGCAAAACAGCAAACGTGACACACGTTCATGACCATGAACTGATTCTGATACACACTTCAATTGTAAATGGCTACTCTTGCGCCTCCTCTCCCCTTTTCGGCACACTCTTTTATTCAACCACTACCGATCTCCACCCTGACCCCACTTCCTATATCAGTCCCAAGTTCTTTGCCTGACTAAAGTCTGATAAAATTTCTGTCTCTGGTCTGAAAAACAAGGTTGACACTCTCCTATTTAAAAATACCACTCTAAATTTAAAGCAATCCTAATGTTTCTGCTGCAACACCAATCTATAGATTCAAAATACCTAAAAAAAAAACTCCCATTAGAGAAATGTAAATTTGGAATATGCATCAAATCATCCTGATTCAACCCAGTTTCTTTCACTCACAAAAAAAAACAAGCGAAAGGGTCCAGAAAATCCAAGGGAGGTTTAACCAGAAGCTTTGCTCAGGTACAAATAATCTCCTTACATTGCAACTTTTTCCCCAAAGGAAAATATCAACCCTTTCTCAGTAGTTGCCCATTTTTACAAGTTTTTGTACTTGGGCTAAATAACATTCTTTGCCATTTAAATCTTTTTAGAGCAATTAGCCATGATGTGGCCTTATCATCCTTGGACACACTGCCTGAGGCACAGTAGATAGAGCCCTCTGCAGTGCTGCACCCAAGTAGCCATTCCTTAATAAGCAGCCCAATGCCTGACCTTTGTTGGGTTATTGCACATCAGGAAGGCAAGGTGGACTCCCAAAGAGCCTCGGACCCTGAAGGCTTCTTGATCCTATCTTGGGTTGCTGATGCTTTGAATAGAAATCTGTGCGGCTGTGAATACGCTGGAGGCGAATCCACGGACTCTCAGTGTCACTGAAGTGATTCCCTTTTGCTTCTCTTTCTCATATTAGGGGCACCGGGTCATGCTCATGGCAACTTTTTCTGCCTTATGGCCCTTCAGGAGTTTCTCTCTCCAAAAACCCTTCCTAACCTGCTGAGTTTTCCCAGCATTTTCCATTCCTGTGGCAGCACAGTGAGTGGACACACATTTTAGGCAAAGAACAATTTCACCATAAAATTGTACTCACGATTATTCTGCCTAAAGGGCTATAGCAATGTCAAGGTTAAATGTCTGCAATGGCAGCCATGGTTCTGGATCGATGATCCAAAGACCGGAGTTTGAATTCCACTATAGAACACTACAGCACAGAAAACAGGCCATTTAGCCCATCTTAATCTGTGCCAAACTATTATACTGCCTAGTCCATTGACCTACACCTAGTCCCTAGACTAGGTCCCATGTACCTGCCCACATTTTTCTTAAATACAGCCTAGTCCATTGACCTACACCTAGTCCCTAGTCTAGGTCCCATGTACCTGCCCACATTTTTCTTAAATACAGCCTAGTCCATTGACCTACACCTAGTCCCTAGTCTAGGTCCCATGTACCTGCCCACATTTTTCTTAAATACTGCCTAGTCCATTGACCTACACCTAGTCCCAAGACTAGGTCCCATGTACCTGCCCACATTTTTCTTGAATGTTAAAATTGAGCCCACATTCACCACTTCCATACTCCCACTTCTCTGTGTCAAGAAATTCCCCCCTAACGTACCCCCTAAATTTCTCCCCTTTCACCCTTAACCCTCGTCCTCTAGTTTGTATCTCACCTAACCTCAGTGGAAAAAAAGCCAACTAGCATTTACTCTATATCCATAATTTTGTGTACAAATTTGCAGCTGGGGAGTTCAAATTCATAACTAAACAAATGTGATTTTTTTTTTAAATATAGCCTCAAGAACATTAACCAAAGAACCAATTGATCCCCCTCACAAAGGAGATCTATCATCCTTTCCACACACACACACACACACACACACACACACACACACGTGGATGCCTGGAATGCATCACCAGGAGTGATTAAAAGAGTCTTAGAGAGGCACATGGATGCAGAAAAAATAGAGGTTTATGGTTGCAAGGCAAGGAAAGTTTGATTTTTAGTAGGCTTATATAGATCAGCACATTGTGGGCCAAAGGGTCTGTACTGTGCTACAATGTTCTAAGGCCATGATACTTACAGCCATTGGATGTGGTTCTTGGATTTCTTGGTGATGAGTTTAATGCCCTCAAGTACGTTGGTGATGTCGTAGATTCTGCGCTTCTGCACTTCCAGGACCTGTGCTGCCCAGTTCAGGTCCAGTACACCATCTGGAGACTGCCCCAGCAAGTGGATGAAGCGCTTGGTGATCAGACTAAGGGAGGTATCATACCTCGTCTTCTCCACTGGCGACTTGAGGCCTGAGAGGGGAAGAACATGGAATTAACAGAATCTACACTCAACCCACACTGGGATTAAGACTCCAAACATGTTAGAGTTCCTACAATGCTTCATCCAACCCATCAACCATTCCTCACTCTGTCTCTAATGTAGACTCCTCCATGGGATGAAACTGTACAAGATGCTAGTGAGATGTTCCAATCATAAAGCTAAAGGAAGATTATCAGTAAGTTGGAAAAGGTGAAGAAAAGATTCACGAGGATGCTGCTGGGACTTTTGAGAGAGAGAACCCGGGTTGTATTCTTGCTTCAACAGTGTTTGAATGGAATAGAACCCCCCAAACCTCGCCTTCAAGAAAGACTTTCATTTCTTTTTTGATTTGAGCAACTGTTTTGTGTTGGAGCCAATGCAAAAGATGACTTCCCAAGTGCGCCAGAATTACTACCTGGATTGCGAAGCCAGCGTCAACTGGAAGATCAACATGGAGCTTTATGCTTCCTACATCTACCTGTCCATGTCGGCTTACTTTGATCGGGATGGTGTGGCATGAAGAACTTCGCCAAGTTCTTCCTGGATCAGTCCCATGAGGAGCGGGAGCACATGGAGAAACTGATCAAGTTTCAGAACCAGCGTGGAGGACGTGTGATTCTCCAGGACGTTTCAAAACTTGACCGGGACGAGTGGGGCAATGGTCTCGAAGCCCTGCAGTGCACCCTGCACCTGGAAAAGACCGTCAACCAGTCTCTCCTGGATCTCCACAAACTTGCTTCTGATAAGAATGACCCTCATATGTGCGACTTCCTGGAGACTCACTACCTGCATGAGTAGGTCGAGGCCATAAAGAAGCTTGGAGACATGATCACCAATCTGACCCGCATGGACGCTCCTCAGTCTGGCATGGCAGAGTATCTGTTTGACAAGCATACGCTAGGAGAGAGCAGCTGGAACAGCACACCTCAGGAAATCAGTGTGCCAACCATTCCATTTTCATTATCTTTTCCCCAATTGTGAATCTGTTTTGGTGACGTCAATTTTAAATGGTGTTGACTTGTTTGTGAATTAAGTGGAAGAGGTAAATCAAATGTGAAACAAACTTTGTACCTGGTTTCTATTAAAAGGAAAAACATGTAAATTGGCACAACTGAGGATCTGTTGCTAAATAAAAGTTGGCAAAAAAGTTTTTTAAAAAAAGTTAAAATGAGAGTCTGGATAGGCTGCACCTTTATTCCCTGGAGTATAGAAGGCTGAGGGGTGACATTATAGAGGTTGATCAGATCATGAGAGCATGAATATAAGGTGAATGGTCACAGTCTTTTATCCCCAGGGTATACAATAGCAGAAATAGTGGACACAGGTAAGAGGGGAGAGATTGAAGAGGGGCCTGAGGTCCATCTTTCTCTCTCAGAGGGTGGTCCACATCCTACACGTGCAATTAGAACATTTTAAAAAACCCACATTTCGACAGGTCAATGGGTAGAAAAGGCTTTGAAGAATATAAACAAAATTAAGGCAAATGGGACTGTCCCAAAATGGCAACTTCTGTGCTGTACGATTCTAAAACGTCACAGCTTGCATTTACACAGTGCATTTTACTACCTCTGGTTGTCCCAAAGCACCCTACAGCCAATCAGATAGGTTTAAAGTGCAGTCTGTTATAATATACAACTACTGAACAATCTGTGCACTGTAAGTTTGTATAAATATAGTGAAAGTATCATGTTTTAGAGGAGAACTCACCCCTTTAATTTTGATAAGTAAAGCTGGGCAATTAATGATAGGCAATTGTGTTATTATGTGTGTAAATAAGAACATTTCCCAGTATGCACTGTGTGCAGTTGGCAGAAACCGGAAATGGCATTTGACAGGGTTGTCGTTGGAAGTAGATTGAAGCAGTTCAAGGAAAATAAAGTCGGTTAATGTTAAACCCACTGTTAGGTCTGCTTTGTTCATGAATGAGTGAGACAAACACCAGGCTGAGTCGAAATCAGGGTTCTTTGTTCTTTATTACCGGATTGTAACACTTGCGACTAAACATGTTAGTCGGAGAATGCATTCTGCCGTTATCAGCAAAATGGTGATTTTTTATACCCTTGGATATGTGCTTAGAACATCATCATATCATTACTTGTCCAATGACTAAAACTGTTGCTATCCTTTCCCTGCTAGCTTCCTGCCTCTCAATCCATCAATGTCTCTCTTATCTTGTAAGTACAAGGATGCATTCACATCTTGTTACTGCCCCGTACATTCCCATCTCATGATGTTTTACCTAACAGGAGTACAAGGACACCTCCCCTTCTTGTTACAGCCTTATACAGGGTAACTCCCTACACATTCCCATCTCATGATGTTTTACCTTACACCACGTAAAGTCGTTCTTCTTGAAAAAACAAGCATTACATGGCATCAGACGTGTCTGAGTGAGTAGGAGAAGACAATAGTTTGTAAATATGGATAACTCCTCCCATATCGGGCATCTCGCTGATGATTGGAAATGCTTCAAAAAGCAATTCAACATTTATTTAGAACTTGGTGGAATGGGAGAGACCAATGGAAAATGGAAAGCATCTATGTTACTGCACATGATGGGTGAAGATGCCTTGGACATCTATAACAGTTTTCAAATTGATGAGACAGCTTTCATGTTGGATGCTCTGATGACAAAATTTGGGGGTATTGTGTTCCAAGTCAAAACGTCACATTTGAGAGATTCAAGTTTTTCCTTCTGTGACCAGAAGCAAGGAATGAGCTTTGGCCAACATTTAGCCGAGCTTCACACCTGTGAATATGGAGGTTTGAAAAATTCACTCATTAAAGACAGAATAGTTTGCAGAATTCCAGATAATGGACTTGAAGAAAGATTGTTGCATTAAAAAGATACGACTCTGGAAAAGGCTGTGAATACGTGTAGGGCAGCAGAGACCACACGAGCACAAGCTAATGAGCTGCACAAGATGGACACAACAGTGCATGTGATGAAAAGAGAGAAGCAGAACACCAGGAGTTTCCCAAAGCAATAAAGCAAAGTGGCAAGGTAAAATAGCAAATGCAGCAGGTGCGGAGGTAGACTTATTCTAAAGATTTGTCCTGCTTATGGGAAAAAGAATCATTTTGCAAAGGGCTGCAAAGCAGGGGATAGCAAGAGAAAGGTATACACAGTGGACAAAGAAACAAAGGAACTCTTCATGCATTCTGCTGCTGTTGGCAAAGTGGATTGTTCCAGTGATTGTGAACAAGGCAGAGATCAACACCAGAGTCCAGGTGAATCTGTAATCTGAATGATTACAAGACCCTCACTGTGAAGAGCAAGATTTATCCTGAGAAATTAAAAGTGACAGGCTACACTGCAGAGAACCTTCCAGGTAAAAGGGGGCTGTATGGTGACCTTCAAACACAAAGGGTGGCATCTAAAGTCACAACTACTGATTGTAGAGAGTACAGCCAATATTACGACTGTGCATGTGAAGAGCTTGATCTGGAGAAAAGAGTTTTCATAGTGGCTTCAAAGACCAAAAGTAAGCCCACAACACTCATGGAAGGAAGGATAACTACATTGGAGAATTGATACCTTAATGTACAGAGAGAATCACCTCATTACATGACATGAAAGACAAACTGGAAAATGAGTTGGCAAATAAGGATGTCTTCTTACACCAGCAAGCAAGAAGACAATAATAGATAGATACAGGAACATCTGGAACTCGCCGAACAGAAACTACAGCAAACAATAAAGCAAGCAGAAACTTAACCAGAAGTAAGAGGTGAACTTGCCCAGCGAATTGCACTCTGACAAACAAAGCCTGAAGAGAGGCCTGGCAGAATAGAATATTCCAGACATTTAGAGACTCAGCTTGACTCTCATGAGCGACTTCAGTTGCATCTAAAGGATGGTTTCATTAGAGGATAAGAATCTGAAATTACTTGAAGAATCTCTTCAAGATAAGGAACTGGAAAATATAAACCATCTTTCAACTACAAAGCTTAAAGAAGCCACCACACTCTCAGAAGAGGAACCGGCAGCGACGTCGCCCACTGCAGCAGCTGTGGCCAAGATTGTGAAGCCTGGAATGAAGCTCAGAGCTGTATCATGGATATGTTGAAGCCCAAGATCAATTGCTATTGGCAAAACAGGAAAATAAGAGAGTGAATAAATATTTGGATGAAATTGTGAAAGAAATGGAGATGAAAGCTCCGCTTCTGAAGCACCAGCATGAAAAATATGAACGTGTGCAAAAATCTGTGGCAAATCTCTCAGCTAAATTAGAAGAGGTCATGAAGGAAATTCGCTGCTTCCAAAATTGCACTGATGAGGCAAATAACC
The DNA here is from genome assembly GCF_036971445.1 of Narcine bancroftii. Taxonomy (NCBI): domain Eukaryota; kingdom Metazoa; phylum Chordata; class Chondrichthyes; order Torpediniformes; family Narcinidae; genus Narcine; species Narcine bancroftii. Next base: position 23,567,758 of record NC_091474.1, on the reverse strand, counting down.
ATGTTTCATTACTCAGAATCAGAGAATACAAAATGCAAGCGTCAGATCTTTAACAGCAGAGTAGGGTGCTTTTGATGGAACGAGAAGATGCTCGAGGAAATATTTCAAGTGAAGATGAAGTTAGTTCTGCTGACATAAGCAGTTCTTCTGAAGTGATTTCTCAGCATCTGGTGACCCTATTGTAATGTTGAACTGCAACAGCAAAATCAACAGCGACTAGTGACTGTTTCTGAACTTGCAGATAAACAGAAAAAGGAAGAAACCTCTTCAAGGATTTCTGAACTTCAGCTGAATCTTGCTGATGTCCTGAATAAACTCGACTGACTTTGTGAACCTAGAAGTCATCAGATGCAACTGGTGGAAAGAGACTGGCCACATAATGTAGATATTTTTGTTATGTAGACATAGTATTGTGTATCTGTTTTTGATTTTTTTTTAAAAAAGGGGAAAGATGTGTTATTACGCGTGTAAACAAGATCTACATTTCCCAGCATGCAATGCGCGCAGTGGGTCAGAAACCACCGAAGAGACATAAGACGGGGTTGTCATTGGAAATCTATTGAAGCAGCTCAAGGAAAATAAAGTTGGTTAAGTGATAAACCCACGTAAAGTCGTTCTTCTTGAAATAACAAGCAGAAAAGCAATAAATGCTGGGCTTGCCAGCAACAGGCACAATGCAAACAACAGACAACACCCCTCTGAACTCTGGCCCCAACAGGTGCTACCAAACACCCAATCAGAAGGGACAGGGGAGTCAGCCAATCCCAGGAGGCACCACGACAGGTGATGATTTTTTTTAAAAAACGACCCGAATATCCATGGGTTGAAGAGGGCGGCCCTGTGTCTGGGCTAAGTGGGTGTGGGGGACATGGGAACAGATGCAGATAAGTTCGGTAAGTTGGCAAAAGTTTGGCTAATGATGTCTGATCAATTGAAAACAACAAGTCTGTGGCATTCAGGAGGTCAGACAGTGTCCATGGAGCGAAATCGCCATCAACGCTTTGGGCCAGGACCCTTTGTCAAGGGTAATCTAATCTGGGACTCACTTCTTCCCTATAACCCTTGAAACAAAAATCCACTATAGCAGCCTTGAATAATCTCAATGACTTGGTCTGACTGAGGTAAAGAATCCCAGTCACAATGCACAGGAGAAATTCCTCCTCCTTACCATTGCAAATAGCCAAATCCTTATCCTGAAAGCATGCACATTCCAGATTCCATCCAAGGGGTGGGGAGGGAAGGGAAAATTCACCTCCCTGGCTGCCTCAGTAAAATTGTCTCCCATTGCTCCTTCGTCTCAGACAGGAAAATTAGTAGGTAGGAAAGCAATCAGGCTTCATCTCAGGTCACAGCCTACCTCTGCCACATTTGCCCTTCCCTTTCAGTGTCTCCCCCTCCACAGCCAGATACTGATGATCACTCTCCAGTTCCAACTTCCTCTTCACCTGAAAAACACAAGAGGAAACATGAAAATACGTTTCAAGGATCTAAGGAATCCACTACCACAGAAAGCTGTGGAGGACAAGTCTTTTAATTTAGACATTCAGCACTGTAACAGGCCTTTTTTGCCCACGAACTCACACTGCTCAATTACACCCAATTGACCTACCATCCCAGTACATTTTTGAAGGATGGGAGGAAACCGGAGCACCCAGAGGAATCCCACAAAGAAACAGGAAGAACGTTCAAACTCCTTACAGACAGCACGGGATTCTGCGCTAACCACTACACATTGGCTCTCCTTATGCATAAGTGACATGTTCTTGATTAGAAAGGGCATGACAGGTTACGGAGAAGAAGGCAGACTCAATGGGCTGAATGGTCTAATTCTGCTCCTAGGTCTGATGATCTAAACCACTTGACAAATGGCAGAGAGAATTTTAGACAGGAACAGACCATTCAACCCAATCTTGGGCCTCATTCTGTCTCTCCTCATCCACATCTCAGCTCAACTCCTGCTCAACCTTTCCCTAACCATGATTCTTCATCCCCCCACCCCCCCCACCCCCCCCACCAATTCTGGCACTCCAGTCTCGTCCTGCACCCCAAGGCCATGCCGGTTAGTTATCAGTTACTGCTGGGTACACCCAAGGCAGATTAGAAGCAGAGAGGTGAAAGGGAATTGGTTAGAGGAAAATGAGAGGGGAGAGTGGGACATGCTGTGAGCCAGCATGCTCTCATTGGGCTGAGTAACCTTCAAATTGCAGTGAGCATCTACCTGCTGTTCAACCAATCAGAACATTTTAAGTCTCTCATTAAAATAGCAAACATTTTCTATCAAAGAATCAAAGGAATATCTGCCCTTCCTTTCCCCACCTCTAGCACAATTTCCAACACCCAAGTCCTGGCTGAAAACACATCAGAAAGCAAACATACCTTTACTGCTCAACATCAGTTTTCAAAGTCAGCCGATTTAAAGCCCAAGGTCAATTCAAAAAGGTATTTTTATAAAACAGAACAGCTCCAGGTGAAATGGCTGCAAAGAGTTACCAAGGCTTCAATGAGGAGGCATAAATGACCCAGGCATTTTGGAAATGGCCTCTGATCCAGGATGACAGAACTCTTTCAAAATTAGACCAGCGTGGTATGCGAGGGAGAAAGGTTGCTTTCAAACAGAAAAATCTACACCAATATATCAGGTTTAATAAGCTCTGGGCAACTACTCAAACATTTCCTTTCAAACTCACTCTAAGAGAGTCACCTTTTGAAAACCAAGGTTTATTCTACGTCAAAGCACACGTCACTAACCAGGATTCTGCCATCTGCTTGTGATTCCTTCCACAGTAGCTCTTACCTCAGGCACACTTCAGGGGGCACAAAGTAGGAGTGGATATTCTTTCCCTGGGGATCCAGGCCCAGATCGCCCCACTCCTTCACCACTGTTCGATCGAAGAGCCCTTTGTTTACTTCCCCCTGTCTGAGAGGCACAGACATTTTCAGCTCATTGTTTGCAGCAGGCCAGCCAGCCTGTGCCAGGCCCAAGAATGCACTTCTGACACAAGGGTGGGACAGTTAGTGTAGCAAGCAGTCAGTGCAGCGCTGCTACAGCACCAGTGATCGGGACTGGGGTTCAAAGCCCATGCTGTCTGTAAGGAGTCTGTACATTTCCCAGTGTCTGCGTGGGTTTCCTCTGGGAGCTCCAGTTTTCTCCTACCGTTCAAATCATACCGGGGGCTGTATTGCATGTATGCTGTATTTATGTCTAAATTTATGGGTCAACTCGGCCTCAAATTTCCACTGCAGCCAAGTTAGCCAGGCCAAGACAAGGGTGCAGGCTGCAAAGTTCACAACTGGAGGAACAGAGACTGCTGAGGGGGGGTGGGGTGGGGTGGGGGGAGAGAGAGAGCACAGTGATGGTCAAATGAAACTAGCCAAACACAATCTGCTGGAGGAAGTCAGCAGGTCGAGCAGCATCAGGGGGAGACAAAGAATGGTTGTCATTTCAGGCCGGAAATCAACTTTCTCCCACCTGCTGACTTCCTCCTACAGATTGTTTAGCAACAACTTACCTTTAGATCATAGGCTTTAGATCATACACTGTATAGGCCCTTCAGCCCACATTGTTCTGCTAACCCTTTTGTACCTACCAAAAAATCTAAATGCTCCCCACCTCATAACCCTCAATTTTCTTTAATTCATGCGCCTGAGAGTCTCCTAAAAAAAAACCCTATTGTTCCAGCCTCCACCACCAACCCTAGCAATGCATTCCAGGCACCCACAGCTCTCTACATATAAAACTTACCCCTGATGTCTTCCCTAAACCTCCCTCCCAGCACTTAATACAGATGTCCTCTGGTGTTTGCTCTATCCACCCTGGGAAAAAGGCACTGACTGTCTACCTTATCTATGTCTATCAGAATCTTGTAGACCTCTATTATTAAGTCACCTTTCATCCTTCTTCACTCCAAAGAGAAAAGCCCGAGCTCTATTAACCTTACATCAGAAGACTCGTTCACTAATCCATCCTTTCTACAGCACCTTCGGGCATTCACATGATCATACACATGGAACCAAAATTAGAGATGTATACATGGAGAAAACTACAGAAATACATATGGCCACATTTGCACACAAATGTACAAGGGCACAGGACTGTGGACAGACATCTGGCACTTGGGCAAGGGAATGTGGGCTGTGATCTGGACAAACCAACATGACCACAGAGCTGCAATATGCACACATCAAAGCAAGAGGTCTGTGGGTAGTGCTACTGGCGCACGCGCGCGCACACACACACACACACACCCACCCACCCACCCACCCACCCACCCACCCACCCACCCATATTAGGATGCAAGATACTTGGCAACAAAATACACTCATATACAGGCCGTGGGCAGTGCTGTCCACATGTATACATGGTCATAATGGTGGACTACATCCTATGGCAGCAGTATTCAAGTAGGTGCATGGACATAAGCACAATATACACAGTGTACTTTGTATAGCAGATATATACATAACCTCTGTTTCAGGCTTGAGTCCTTCATCAAGGTATGAGAAAAATGTAGACAGGTGCCCGAACAAAATGGTAGGGGGAAGAGCACAGGCCCACCAGCAAACAAGGGGAGGGGGAATAGCTCCGCGAATGGAGAGGGAAGGGGATGAAGAGCTGGAGGAAAGGAGACAGAGAGATGGAGAAGAGAGGGAGTGGGCCAGCAAAATCCAGAAGTCTATGTTAATGACACCTGGTTGGAGAGTGTCCAGATGGAAAATCAGGTATTGCTTCTCTAATTTACAGGTGATCCCTTCAACATGGACAGACACGTCAGTGCAGATGTGGGATACAGAATTGAAATGGTTGGCCAGAAATCCCAGTCTCTGATGCACAGAGCAAAGGTGCACAGCAAACCAATCTATCTCTCCAATGAAGAGAAGGCCACATGGGAACACCCGATGCTGAAGATTACCCATGGAAGGTGTTTGGGGCCCCAAATAATGGTGAGAGAGGAGGCGCAATTGTGGCTTCAATCACAGCGTCTGCAGTTTAGTGTTTTACCTCAATATACACACAAGTGGCTACTGACTACACTCCCAATTGGACATGCATGTCGATGTGCACACACTTCATGTATGCAGATCCATACAAATGCAGTCATGCATGGATTAAAAACAAAGATAATGAGCTTGAATCAACAAGGCTGGATGATTACGCTTGTGAAACGCAGCCAGACTTACACCATTCACCTTCTGTTGGCCTGGACTCCCCACCCTGTCAGTCTTCATACTGACACCTTCCTGTTTCTGTTTGCTGGAGGAGCTCAGCAGGTCTCGGCAGTGTCCATAGGCAATGTTTCTAGCTTGAGCCCTTCTTCCAGGAATAAGCAAAGATTTCAGGTTTATTGTCAGAGTACATACGTGACATCACATACTAGAATCTCAAGGTTTTATGTGATGTCATGTATGTACTCTGACAATAAATCTTTACTTATTCCCAAAACATTGGTTATGTATATATATCTTTACCTCCTAAGGACGATGCAAGTCCAGATGAATTCATCTAGTATTTACTACAATCTCAGGTCTGTAGGCTGTCCAGTTTCATATGACCATCACTGTGCTCTCTCTCCAGCCCACCCCCACCCAGAGACACCCCACCCAGACCACAGACCCGGACGCGCACCGACACACACACACAATTACCGGAGGGCGCCCCAGGGGCGGCCGCTGCCCCCACTCGGCGGAGCCGGGACCCTGGGGAGTAGCAGCGAAGAGCAGCACCCTGTGCGCCGCCTCAGCGCCCGGCCGCCCTGCCACCGCTTGGGCCCGGCCACTTCCCGGGGTGGAGAAGACGAGCACCCCGTGGGGCCCGGGCTCGGGCTCGCCGGCAAGCGGCAGCGGCTCCCCGGACATGGTGCAGTCACATGGACCGAGGCGGTGGGCTCCCCTTCCAGAGGCAAGTCCTGGCGGGGCCTCGGGGGGTTCCCTCGCTGCGGCGCTCCCTCCCCTGGCCCGCAATCCAGGAAACCGAACGCACTGCTGCCTGCCACTTTTACGCGCCAAATATTTGCCGCGAAATAACGCGCGCGTCCGTGACGCCATCCCCCCCACCGGCTCCTATTGGCCGGCTCGCTGCCGCCCTCTCTCGCCTGATTGGCCGGACGCCGCATCGCTCTCTTCGAGCCGGCCGGCAGCGCCGCCTATGGATAGGCAGGCGGGCTTGGCCAATCAGCGGCGGCCCTCGGCTCTCCCCGGCGGCGCTGGGAGGGAGGGTTGGTTTGGTAGTGAGGAGGGGGGAACCAGGAAGTGGTGTCTGGTGGTCAAGGGGGCACTGTAGTGGTGATCTGGGGGGGTTGGACCACAGTGATGGTCAAGTGAGTACTGTAGTAGTGACCTGGGGGGGGGGGCCACAGTGATGGTCAAGGGGGCACTGTAATGGTGTTCAGGGGGGCCACAGTGGTGGTCATGGTGGGTGGGGGGGAACCACAGTCAAATTTCAGGTTTATTGTCACACTACATACACTCGATCTTCTTCCTGTGGGCGAGGCAGAATTACCACTTATTAGTAGTGCAAAACAAAACTGTCCACAAGGTACATGTATAAACAAAGAAATGTAAACAAACTGTGCAATACAGAGAGAATTTTAAAAAATCAACAAAGTGCACATGAAAGCATCCTTAAATGAGTTCCTGATTGAGGAGTCTGATGGTGGAGGGCTAGCAGCTGTTCCTGAACTTGGTGGTGGAAGTCTTCTGGCACCTACACCTCTTTCCTGATGTCAACAGCAAGAACAGAGCATGTGCTGGGTGATGTGGATTCTTGATGATTGCTGCTGCTATCCAACAGCAGCATTCCTTGTAGATGTTCTTGATGGTGGGAAGGATTTTGTCCAGAATGTCCTGGGCTGTGTTCACTACTTTTTTGCAGGGCTTTATGCTCAGAGATATTGGTGTCCCCATACCAGACCATGATGCAGCCAGTCCACACATTTTCCTGTAGAAATTAGCCAGGGTTTCCAATGTAATACAAAATCTCTGCAAACTCCTGAAGAAGTAGGCACTGATATGCTTTCTTCATGATACCATTAGTTGAGTCCAGGAAAGATCCTCTGAGATACTGACGCCCAAGAATTTAAATGTGCTCACCTTCTCCACCTCTGATCCCCCAATGAGCAGTGGATCATACACCTCTGGTTTTCCCTCCTGAAGTTAATAATCAGCTCCTTGGTTTTGTTAGCATTGAATGCAAGGTTGTTGTTGGTACACCATTCAGACTAGTTTTCAATCACCCTCCTGTGTGCTGACTTATTGCCCCTTTTCATGCAACCCACTACCCGTGGTATCATCAGCGAATTTGTAGATGGTGCTATTGTCGTACCGAGCCACACAATCATAGGTGTAAAGCAAATAGAGCAGGCGGTGCTCCAGTTCTGATGGAGAACATGGAGATGTTCTTACCAGTCCTCACTGATTGTGATCAGTAGGTGAGGAATTCCTGGATCCAAACACAGTGTGGTGTTAAGATCCAGGCCTTTGCATTTTGCTGATCAATTGTGAGGGGATGATGGTGTTGAATGCCAAACCCGAGTCAATAAAGATCAGTGTATGCATCTTTGCTGTCCAAGTGTTCCAGGGCTTTGTGTTGAGCCAATGAGATGGCATCTGCCATCGACCTGTTATCTATCAAATGGTTTGTTAAAAAAACCTATTAACCTACTTTAAACTTCTTCATTCATATTTAACAATTTTGGAAAAAAACTTCTAAAAATCGTTTCCATTAAAAACCCTTAAGGGCAAGTGGACGTTTGTTTGCAGTTACCTCATTTTGGTTGAATAGTACTAACACTGACATGCTAGGCCTCCTGATCTCTTCCATTGTTCCAAACTTAGTGACGAAACACTATCGCCTGATTGGGTTTGGACATTGCCTGCAAGCAACATTCACAGCTGATAAGCCAGCTGTTAGATCAATAATAAGCTGCTTGGGAAGCTGTTCTAATATCTGGTTGAAAGTTCAGCCAAGGCAGCTCCAGTCTTCTTTCACTTGCACACAGTTGGACTGCAGTGTTATTGGCTGAGAAAGGGAGACATGTGCACGCTACTACAACTGGAAAATATGCAAGATGGGAAAATCAGTTTCTCTACCTATACACACAGGGCTCTGAATGTACAGCTGAGTATACAAAATGGAGGCAATTCAAAAATAATATTCCTAATTCATTTTAAATAAAAGAATGTTAAAAGTATATTTTTAAGGATCTTTTATGGGTCTACACTGCAGTGGATTAATGCTCCTCTCTCATCACTCAGTGACTCTTTTTGCTTCTCTTTCTCTTGTACTGTAAGGTGTGCTGGGCGGTATTAATGGTGACTCTTTGCCTTACAGCAGGCAAAAGATAAAGTTTATCATGTATGTTACATTTTTTATGTACATGGCAATAAAAGGAATCGGAACTATCAGGTACTTTCTCCTTCAGTGTAGGTGGAAAAAAAATTCAAGATCTGGAACACTTTTTGTGTGTTCACTGGAGGGGAATGTCATGAACTGAATGTATTATTAGGGATCTCAGAAGGGTCTCAAGGATAAACTGTTGTTTTTCTGGAGTCATATTGGCTCAGACCCATTTCCTTCTTTTCTGGAGTGAAACACGAAAGTCTGCAGACCCTTTAACTGCTGTCCAATTCAGAGTTCCTCCAGAAGCCCATTCTTTGCTCAAGATTCCAGCATCTGCAGTCTTTGTGTTTCTCTGCATCCAGACATCAAGCTGTCTCATTCACTGCCCATCCAAAAGTGACTAGAATCCATTTTGGCCTTCAGTTAAAAACTCCGACCCATTTGACCCCTCAGAACAAACTCAGTCACGGCACTCAATGCATATATTGGAAGATGATGACGGTCAGATAATCTGCCAGACCGCTGTGAATAAACACCAACAATTGACAGCATAATTTCTCAGCCTGATCTCCAATACACAGATTTCAAACATTCAAAAATACTAACAAATTCTTCATTTCACCTTGAAGATGTGCAATAGGTTCTCACTATCTTTCCACTCAACCTCCTTCACCAGCTATTGACCCCTGGGTAAAAACCTCATCCACGTCAATGCAATCATGAAAAAGGCTTGCCAACTGCTATGCTTCATGAGGAGTTTGAGGAGATTCGGTATGTCACCAAAGACTCTCGAAAATTTTTGCAGGTAGGGAGCATTCTGACTGGTTGCGTCAATGTCTGGTATGGAGGTACCAATGAAAAAGACAGGAAAAAAAACTCCAAAGGGTTGTGAACTCAGCCAGCACCATCATGGGCATCAGCAAAGTCTCCATCAAGGACATCTACAAGAAAGCAGCCTCTATCCTCAAGGACCCTCACTGCCCAGGCCATGCCCTCTTCACACAGCTATCATCAGGAAAAGGGTACAGGAGCCTGAAGATGAGCACCCAGCGGCACAAGGACAGCTTCTTCCCCTCTGCCATCAGATTTCTGAAAGGACAATGAACCACAGACACTCCCACACTTTATTATATTTTCTTGAACTATTTATTTATTTTTGAAGTGTGATTTATAGCAATATTCACACTTTAACGCTGCTGCCAAACAACAAACTTTGTGACACATTCATGACAATAAATTCTGATCTCTGACCAGTGATCAACTTCAAAGTTGTTCTCAGACCATGGTTGATGCCTATCACAGGGGAAACTACAATACATTCTCCTCATGAGTGTCTTGAGGGGTGGGAATCTACTCTCTATTACTTATCTTTCTTCAACTGATGCTTTGGTTTCCCTTGCTTCTCTCATCATTTGTCTGCCAATCAACTGCCTCACCCCTCCTCATTTCATCAATCCCCTATTTCTCCCTTTCCAACCCTCTTATTCTGTCCTCATAATGCTGTCCATCTCCCCTCAGCACTCGCGGTCTTGACGAAGGGTACCAGCCTGAAATGTTGACTATTCTTTCTCTCCCACTCGTGCTGCACGACCCGTGGGGTTGCTCCAATGGATGGTGTTTTATTCCAGATTTCAGCAGCGGTATTCCATTCAAAATGTCGTCAGCTGATGACTAAGGAGTGAAACTCAAAAGTCTGCAGAAGCTGTGATTAGAGGAACTCAGCTGCTCTTGCAGCGTCCATAGGAGGTAAAAATATATCATCGACATTTCGATCCTGAGCCCTTTGTCAAGTTATGAGTAAAAGGCTGGGGGAAGAGGGAAGGGCATGGGGGAGAGCATAGGCCAACAGGCAAAAGCAGGCAGGTGCCTGAATAAAAAAGCAGGGGGATAATTGGACATAGATAGGAAGGCAAGAGAGGAAAGGTGAGAACTGACTGAGAGAGGGCGAAGGGGGTTGGCTCTGTGAATGCCCAACCACAGCTTTGCATTCACAGAGCCAAACCCCCTCCCCACCCCCAATCAATTCTCACCTTTCCTCTCTCCTGCCCTCCTATGTCAAATTATCCCCCAGCTTTTTTATTCAGGCACCTGCCTGCTTTTTGCTCACAACTTGAAGAAGGGCTTAAGCCTGAAACATTGGTAATATATCTTTACCTCCCATGGATGCTACGAGATTGGCTGAGTTCCTCCAGCATTTCTGAGTTTCAGCTGATGATTAAACCTAGGTCTTCCTCATTCTATTGAGATAAGGGAACCCTGCATAAAGAATATGGCAGAGTGTTTTAAATAAAGTCAGTTGAGAGGGGGTTCAGATTATCAGCAAAGATCAGATGACCCATTCCTCTTTTATACATTCTCTGCAATTATCGATAATAAACTCACTGCATGTTTGCGGGTGAGAATGAAGAATACTGCAAAGAAAATCCAAAGCAACTACCTTAATAACTACGGAACTACTGGAAAGTCCTATGGGAATATTGCAATAGACATTTTTACATTTTTAGACACTTTAGACATTTGGACACATGGTGCGGAAACAGACCATTTTGGCCCACGAGCCCGTGCCACCCAATTTACATTCAATTAACCTACACTCCTGGTACATTTCGAACGGTGGGCGGAAATCGGAGCTCCCAGGGAAAACCCACACGGGGAGAACGCACAAACTTAATTTCACCAAACAAGCAGTTGCTTTGTCACTCCTCAACTTCATGATATAATAAGGCAGTGTAGCAGCCCGTGCACGGAGACACGGACCAGCTTGCAAAATGGCCGACAAATGCGGAAACCGCACAGACCTGGGGGTGACACCAGCCATCGTCCCAGGTAACCTCTGCACGGTGGAAAGATGGGGAGCACTGATGGGAACGCCAACCAATCTCAGGCCTAGGACCCATACAGTATGACGGCCAGAGCAATAAACCAGTCTCGTCTTCCAAGGCTTCAGTGTGTGTGTCATTCTTCTCCACACACACATAATGTGAACGCTACATTGGTGACCCCGGCAAGTCCAACCGGCTGTTGGACTCAAAGATGGAGGATCAAGCAGAGCCAGCAACCATCAACATGGTCTCTCTCAGGCTCCCAATGTTTTGGGTGTTGCAGCCACATGTGTGTTTCAAGCAGGCAGAGGCTCAGTTCCAGCGTAGCGTGAATACTACAGCAGCAAGACACTGGTTTATAAAATGGCTCTCGTTATTTTACTCCTATTTTCAAGCAATAACACGAGTTACTCAGAACTGTTGTAATTTCATTAAACTGGTTGAAGCCCCATAAAAGGTGATAAGCATCCAGCAATGCCCATACTTTACTCAGAATAAATTTGTCCACTGCTTCAAGCCACGTCAGTATCTTCAAGCCTTGGAGTTTGAAGGATTGCAGGAAACTGTGCGATAATGCGGCTAGCATTAAGACTTTAATGGTGACTTGTTCTTGGGCTAGAGTTGGCCAACTGACCGAGATAAACTACTTGGAAGTGTGGTGTCCCACTTTCTCCACCTAAAAAGAGACAGCCATTGTACAGGGCTGTGCCCTTTTAGAATCAGAATCAGGTTTATTGCCATGAACATATGTGGCGAAATTTGCTGTTCTGCGGCAACAGTATTTAGCATTACAGATACAAAAATTGATATGAATTAATTTCCAAAAATGCACTATTTAAAAAGAAATAATTAATGCAAAAAAAGGAAAGAAAATGAGGTAGTGTGTGTGGTTTATTGTCCGTTCAGAAATCTGATGGCAGAGGGGAAGAAGCTCTCATTGTGCCACTGGGTGCTTGCCTTTAAGCTCCTGTACCTTCTTCCTGATGGTAGCAGTGAGGATTGAGCATGGCCTGGGAGGGTCCTTGATGATAGAGGCTGCTTTATTGAGACTCTGCTTCTTAAAGATGTCCTTAATGGAATGAAGACGAATGCCCATGATGTTACTGACTGAATTTGCAACCCTCTGTAGCCATTTTCTGTCCTACACACTGACAACTCAATACCAGAGAGTGAGGCAGTCAGAATACTCTTCATGGTACACCTGTAGAAATTTGCAAGTCTTTGGTGGTATACCAAATCTCCTCAAACTCCTCATGAAGTCACTGGTGTGCCTTCTTCATGGTTGCATCGACATGATGGCCCAGGATAGACCTTCTGAGATGTTGACACTCAGGAATTTGAAGTTCTTTACGCTCTCCTCTGCTGATCCCTCAATGAGGACTGGTTTGTGTTCTCCTGGTTTCCCCATCCTGAAGTCCACAATCAGCTCCTTAGTTTTGCTAATGTTGCAAGGTTGCTGTTGTGACATCACTCAATGAGCTGATCTATCTCACTCTGGTATGCTTCCTCATTGCCGTCTTGGGCTAGAGTGATTCTATCGATAATCATGGTGTCATCGACAAATTTGTAAACAGCATTTAAATTGTGCCTGGCCACACAGTTATGGGAGAGAAGAAGAGTGGGCAAAGCACGCATCCTTGAGGTGCGCCAGTGTTGATTGTCAAAGAGGAGACGTTGTTACCGATCTGCACTGACAGTGGTTTTCTGATGAGGAAGTCAAGGATCCGGTTGCCAAGAGATAACAAAGTTCGATCCACTAATAGAAGCTGATTTGACCATTTTCGGAACTCTTCATGAAAACAAGGTAAGCAATATTAATTTCACCCCTGCCTAAACTTATTCATTATTTGCCATCAAAAAGCACCATCATCTTGATATTCCTACTGGGAAGGTCAATTCTTATATATTCAGGAGACGTGATTGCAACACTAATTCTGAAAATGATTTCCTACATAAGCAACATGTCTATAACGAACTTTGAAAATTTACCCATTGATCTTCACCAAGTGTCTTCTCTAATAAAATGAGCAAATAGAACTATCATGAAAAAGTTACCAAATCCATTGACTAGCAAAGCTTTGAAGATGCTTATAAAAAAAATTCTTAACATGATGTTGAGAATTTATTGTCATATACACAAAAGTATAATGTACAGATGCCAGAGGAACTGCTAGATGCAGGTATAACTGCAATGTTTTAGTCAATGAGACAGGTACATTGGTTCAGCCTTTCTCAACCTATTTTTTGCTAAGGCCCTCCCCCCACCCCACACTGGACTCTGGTCAAAGTTTATGGGGCCCCTTCCCTATGAAGCAGTCAAGTCCCTACTGACTGCATAAAAACCATTTAAAAATATTTATGCTACACAAGGTGAAAACAAGGCTTTTAGTTAAATGTGCTGTGGTCCCCCAGAGGGGAGAGGTGGCTGGTTCAGATGGATATGGGCCGAATGTAGGCAAATGGGCAGTTCAGGTAGAGAACTTGGTTGGTATGGACAAACTGGGTGAAGGACTTGCTTCTGTGCTGTAAATTATGATCCTATAACATATAAACAAATTCAACAATTTCAGTAGCTACAAAATTACTAGAAGTGTGAACCAACTACTTCCAGTTGGCAGAATTCTTTTGCTGATTCTAGGAGTAGCAACTAAATCTGTGTGCAGTTTTGGCTGGGAAATAAATGATCTGCCAGTGGAAAATCTACTTGTACTCAGAATCACTTTTTTTTTAAAATATCTGTATTACTGCAGCACATTTTACCCAAGGGGTTCTCATCTAAGTCAAAGTACTTCTCTAGTTGTCACAGTAGACGCACCATTATCGTGAAGATTAGTCATGGACACCAGCCAGGAGAAAACACATGGCCTCAGTCACTGGGAGAACATGGAATAGTTGTTGGAAACAGAGGGGGTACTTGGGAAAATCACATTTCAGTTGAGACATCATCAATATGTTTAATTAAAATAAAAACACGATGCTGGAGAAACTCAGCAGATCTAACAATGTACTTTATACAACAAAGATAAAGATACATATAACCATTTATGGAGCGGAAACAGGCCATATTGGCCTTGAGTCCACATCAGTTCACTAGTTTAAAGATGAATGTACATTAGAAGTAAGAATGAATATGGGGAGCTCAAAGAAAGGGAGAGAGGTGAGAGCATTGGGCACATCTCAAAATGGCAGGGAGGATTGGCGCCAATAGCTTGGATTATTGGAGCTGGGGGGGGGGGAGGGGGTAAAGTTAAACTGTGCTTGATAATTTTGGAAGGATTCTAACTTGCTATTTCTTTTTTTTCTTTCTTTCTTTGGCTTGGCTTCGCGGATGAAGATTTATGGAGGGGAATTGTCCACGTCAGCTGCAGGCTCGTTTGTGGCTGACAAGACATGGTTGCAGCGGTTGCAAGGGAAAATTGGTGGGTTGGGGTTGGGTGTTGGGTTTTTCCTCCTTTGTCTTTTGTCAGTGAGGTGGGCTCTGCGGTCTTCTTCAAAGGAGGTTGCTGCCCGCCGAACTGTGAGGTGCCAAGATGCATGGTTTGAGGCGATATCAGCCCACTGGTGATGGTCAATGTGGCAAGCACCAAGAGATTTCTTTAGGCAGTCCTTGTACCTCTTCTTTGGTGCACCTCTGTCTCGGTGGCCAGTGGAGAGCTCACCATATAACACGATCTTGGGAAGGCGATGGTCCTCCATTCTGGAGACGTGACCTACCCAGCGCAGTTTGATCTTCAGCAGCGTGAATTCGATGCTGTCGGCCTCTGCCATCTCGAGTACTTCGATGTTGGAGATGAAGTCGCTCCGATGAATGTTGAGGATGGAGCGGAGACAACGCAATGTTTTGGGGTTGAGCCCTTCATCAAGGCCTTGACAAAGGGCTCAAGCCTGAAAAGTTGTTAATATATCTTTTTCTTTTCCATAGATACCTTGAAGGGCTCAAGCCTTTGGCCATGTTTCTTTATCTTTGCAACATGAAGTACACTGCTGAGTTTCTTCTGCACTGCACTTTTACTTCAATCACAGTGTCTGCAGACTTTCGTGTTTTGCAACGAGTTTATTTAATTCCTTTAAACATCCTCAGTGCTTCAGGGGTTAGGGAATCTAATTTGACATCTAGAGGTAGGTTTTGGGGAGGGTGGGGCGGGGATAAGAGAGGATGGAGTGGGGGTGTGGGTGAGGGACAGGAGCTACAAAACATATTACAATGGTTAAAGAGCTCAGGTACATGAAGTAGAACAACTATGAAATTCTCCCAAAGAGTTATTAGATCCGGCTCCCTATTCAACAATCCTCTATCCCCACCCCAACCACTAACTCTGTACTCAGTTCTACAATCAGCGTTAACTCCAAGTGAAACCTAAAGCAACGTTAGTGAGCCACAACAGCAGCAGGAATGCAGGACTGAAGCAAATATTGCTGAGGACACCAGGTTAGTAGAGGGTATGGCAGCACATTGCCTACTGTGCTTAGACTTTCTCCTTTGGAATGTAACTTATCTACAAATACACACAAATTGTCAGTGTCAGTGCTGTGAGAGACTCATGAGCCCAAGTGCAAATAACATTTAGTAAAGGAGATCTTCAGGCAAAGGAGATCATCAACATAAATCTGAAGGTGTTGTCCAGCCAGAAATGAAGTTGCTTCAGTTTTTCTCTTCTCATTTATCAGTCCTCTTTTTGTTGTAAACCAGAAAGTCCGTTAAATTGTGCCAAACATTGCTGTCATCATAGAGGTAGGTCATAGATGACTGAAGCGATGGCTGCAGGGTGTATGGATGGTATTCGAACAGCCACAGGACAAGACCCCACACCAACGTGGCAAACAGCGGGAATGGGTCCCGCTTAGTCTCTGGGAAGTAACCCTTCTCGACAGCCAGTCGTGAGAGTCCAAAGAGCACACGAGACAACAGGTACATGTTTATCTGTTAGGGAACAGAGTGGAGAGAGGTGACAAGTGTTTATTCAATGTCAGATATCCATAGCCCTAGAGCTTTCCCACATGGCAATAGGCCTAACAGCATTTTCCAGCTACACTCGTCAGTAAAGAAATAAGGAGTAACAGAGCCAGTGCCACCAGGCTGAGGAACAGGATCTTCCCACAGGCAGTGAGAATGCTGAATGATTGAATGAACTCTGTGTGACAAAGGTGCCTGTCAGGTTCCCCTTTAAACTATCTCCCTCACCTTAAATACATTAGACCTTACAACACAGAAACAACCCTTCTAGTCTGCACCAAACTATTTTTCTGCCTAATCCCACTGACCTGCACCCAGTCCATATCCCTCCAAGCCCCTCCCATCCATGTACCTGTTCAATTCTTCTTAATTGTTAAAATTGAGCCCACATTTACCACATCAGCTGGGCAGCTCGTTCCACACTGTGTAAAGAAGTTCCCCCTGAACTTTTTCCCTTTTACCCTTAACCCATGTCCTTTGGTTTGTATCTCATCTACCATCAATGGAAAAAGCCTAACGACATTTATTTTGTCTATACTCCTCATAATTTTAAATACCTCTATCAAATCTCCCCCATTCTGCTATGCTCCAGGGAATAAGGTCCTGTTTAACCTTTTCGTATAACTCAGTTCCTGAAGTCTGGGCAATATCCTAGTAAATATTCTCTGCACTCTTTCAATCTTATTGATATCTTTCCTGTAGTTAGGTGACCAAAACTGCACACAGCACTCCAAATAAACAAGAGAGCAACACTGATCAAGGCATTAACACAAAGAGTGGTGGGTGCCTGGAATGAGTTGCCAGGGGCAGTGGTAGAGGCTGGTACAAAAGAGACATTTAAAGGATTCTTAAACAGGCACATGGATGCAAGAAAAATAAGGGCTATGGTGAAAGGTTGGGAAGGTTTAGCTTGTTGAGTAGGTTTATATAGGTCAGCATAACATCTTGGTCTGAAAATCTCACACTGTGCTGAAATGTTCTGTTTCTAAGTGCAGGCAGTAAACTCTTTCAAACAGCAATGAGAGAATTTAAGCAACAAAAAAAAATGGTCATGTTTATATTGTTCATTGTGGATTTAAGTACTGGCCAGGACATTTTAATTGCATATTTACAAAGAGTACAGTGAAAACCCCCATTACCCAATCAACCAGAAACTTAAGCAACTGGCAAAAAAAAGGGTTGAGAAAATAAGTAAATAAATAGATATAGAGTTTTAAATAAAAGTTTAACATTGTAATGTTCTCCGAAGCAACACACAACCCCTTGGTGAAGATGCGAGCAAACATTCAGCCAGCAAAGTGCCCAGGTTGTGCCCCGCCCACATCAGCTGCTTGAAATAAAGTTGTGTTTGAATAAAACACTGGTGCCCAGGTTGAAGAACTGGGTGATGCCACTCGCTGCTGGGATGACTCTCCCCAAGTGTCACCCTATCCCTGCCTGTATTCATATTATCAGTGTATATTAATAAGGCTTTATTACAAACTTAGGGGAGGGAGTTAATTGTGACAGCGGCGTGATTACATAGCAGCTAGCCCCACACTGTTACAGCACCAGCGATTAGGTTTCGAACTTAAATTTTAGAAGTTATGGGAATTACTTGATTACAGTAAACTTTACATAATTAAAGATTACAATACTGAATTTATTTCAATTTACTTTACATTTTACACCGTCTTTTGCCTTTTGAATGGTGTATTCTTAATGCAGATTTACCAGTTAGGCATTGTCAGAGTGAGTCTCAATCAAACGGAAAATTCGTATTTCCAGCATCCACAATCCCTGTAGGTGCTGGATACCAGGGATTTTACTGTACATTGTATGGATCAGTGGTTCTCAACCTTTTTCTTTCCACTTACAAACCATCTTTAAATAATCCCTTACTAATCACAGAGCACCTATGCCATCTATGTGCTCTATGGTTAGTAAAGGATTCCTTTAGGTGATCTGTGAGTGGAAAGAAAAAGGATGAGAACCATTGGTACAGATCCATTCTGTGAAATTATATACTCAAGCCAGTTGCGGTTAGTGTCCCTATTGGACCACACCAGCGATTGGGACTGGGGTTTGAATCCCGTGCTGTCTGTAAGGAATTTGTACATTCTCCCTGTGTCTGTGTGGGTTTTCCCTGGGGGTTCCAATTTCCTCCCACCTTTTGAAACGTACAGAGGTGTAAATTGGGCAGCACTGCTCGTGGGCCAAAATGACCTGTTATCATGCTGTATGACTAAATTGTTTTTAATTTTAGTGTGCAGCAGCTCAAAACGAGCCTATAGGTAGAGTAAGGTCTTTGAAGAAGACTGCAGAGCCCACCTCACTGACAAAAGGCAAAGGAGGAAAAACCCAACACCCAACCCCAACCAACCAATTTTCCCCTGCAACCGCTGCAACCGTGTCTGCCTGTCCCGCATCGGACTTGTCAGCCACAAACGAGCCTGCAGCTGACGTGGACTTTTTACCCCCTCCATAAATCTTCGTCCGCGAAGCCAAGCCAAAGAAAAGAAAAGATAGCCCTCTTCCAGCTCCAGGGTACGTTTGTCAGAAGTTTCACCTTTAATGGATTTACGCTGAAATGGAAGGTTTTTTATTACCTGACTGTTGATGTGGTTGTTGTCTCCAAACACCAACCAGCCTCCAACACATGCGGCCACGAAGGAGTGGAGCTGTGCCTTCTCACCCTGCCACCAGCGCTGAGCTGCCAGCCCACACTTGTACACGAAGACAAAGAGGGCAAGGTTTCGGGAATGAGTATAGGTGGCGAGTGCGATGGCCTTCAGTTTTTCTACTAGTCTGAATGCACAATGAGAAGCATTATGGCAACATTTTTCCTTTGCTTTCCCCACTGTTGATTCTATCCTCCCCAAGGATAAGGCAGCCCTCATGTTGTTCTCAATGGTCCGTTTGGATGCTGCACATTCACCTGTTGTCGACTTGCTTCTGCTTCAACTCAGACTAGGCCAGCAAAAAACCCATGTGAATCATTCATTCTCCCCAGTCTCTTCCCCGCCTCCTTTTATCCCCTCTCTCCCCCATTCCCTCCTACACACAAAAAAAGACACACACATTTACACACATATAAGCTGACACATTGACACACACAGAGTTATGAACCAACATTTATTTAAATCGGAGAAAAGGTCACAGTATTCCCACAGTACAAGATGCACTTGATGCCCAAACAGGATGTGCACTCTGTGCCTGTCCAGGGCTAGTGCATTGCACATGCTCTGCATTTATTTGGGATTATACCACCAGAAACATTGAAATGTTTAATTTAATTTTGAGAGAAAGCACTGTAATAGGGTCCTTCTGGCCCACAAGCCTTCACCACCCTATTAAGTTAGATAATAATTTAAGCCACTTGTACAAATTAAATTATCAGCCGCTAATAAAGAAATTGCAGGAAGACTTAGAACATTGGAAAGAATTGCCGCTAATGTTGATAGGGAGGGTAAATTGCATTAAAATGAATGTCTTCCCAAGGATGCAATACTTATTTCAATCGTTACCAATTCCCTTAACAGAGAAATTTTTTAATGAACTAAAGAGAATAATAAGGAAATTTTTATGGAAAGGGGGGGAAACCGAGGATAACGTTAGATAAATTAACAGAGAGGTACAACCAAGGTGGTTTGCAGTTACCAAACTTTAAAAATTATTATAGAGCAGCACAATTAAGGTATTTATCAGATTTTTATCAGACAAGGGAAAAACCAGATTGGACTAAGATAGAGCTAGATAAAATAGGGGAGAAGGTACTGAAACATATATTTTATAAGTGGGATGAAAAGCTGGTATGATATAAAAGCTCACCAGTATTGGATAATATATGGAAGAAGATTCACTTAGAAAGGAAAAAAAACAAATGACCAAATACCAAAATTATTAATGATGCAAAATCTGCTAATCCCTTTTACATTCCTTTAGAGAATGGGAGAGAAAAGGAATTAAAAGAATAGAAAATTGTTTTTTGGGAAATAATTTATTAACATTTGAACAAATGAAGTACAAATATGGAATAACTCATGGTACGATGTTTACATACCATCAACTGAAAGCATACTTAAAGGATGAATTGGGAAATAGACTGAGATTACCAGAAGGAAGCAGCTTTGAATATGTGATTACAGACACAATGATAATTAAAAGATTTATAACGAACATGTACATCAAGCTGCAAGAGAAGGAAAGTGATGACATAAGCTATAAACCCAAACAAAAGTGGGAAAAAGATTTAAACATAAAGATAAAAAATGAAACATGGGAAAAGTTATGTTCTGGCACTATGAAAAATATAATAAACACAAGGCGGACTCGAAAGGCCAACATGGCCTGTTTTCGCTCCGTAAATGGTTATATGGTATGGTTATGATTATGCATGATACAGTATAATTGGTTACACAGGTTATATATCACGCCCCAAAAGTTAAATAAATGAGATCCAACATTATCAGATAGATGTTTTCGCTGTGAGAAGGAAATGCGAACAACTGTACATGCAATTTGGACATGTGAGAAAGTGAAAAAGTTTTGGGAAGATCTAAATCAGGTATTAAATAAAATCACAAAAAGCAACATACCAAAAAATCCAGAGATCTTTTTTCTAAGTAATATAAGAAGTAAGGAATTAGGCCTCAAACTGGATGAAGCGCAAAAAAGATTTACTATGATAGCCTTAGCAGTAGCAAAAAAATGTATAATGTCAACTTGGAAATCGGAAGAGAGCCTGAGAATACAGCAATGGTACATGGAAATGAATAAATGTATTCCATTGAAAAAAATAACATACAATTTAAAAAATAAAGTCACATTATTTGAACAAACTTGGGATCCGTACATGGAAAATAACAGAGAGGGCTCGCCTCGGACCTCCACCCCATAAAATGATAAGAAGACAAAATGACTTGATCCAGTGTGTAAAAGTAGATCACACATTTTTCATGTTTATTTTTCATTGTGTGAAGACATTGTTTCATGGTTTTATTGTATTGTATATGTTGAATGTTTATTGGTTTTGGAGGGGGGTGGGAAGGTAGGGGAGAAAAAAGGGGAGAAAATGCCACTGTGTATATTTAAGAGGGAAATGTTTGTATGTATTTTGGTTGATATGGTTCACAGTGTGAAAAATAAAAAAATAATTTAAAAAAAGCCTTCACCACCCAAATACACCCACGTGACCAATTAACCAACTGACACAAGAGTGAAATAAAACCTATGTGAGAGGACACCATATGAGAAACTTATTTAGAAACAATGCTCCATGTTTAGAAATGTCAGGACATAAACTCAGTATATATCGAGGCCTTACCTTCCTTTTTTAAACAGGAACGTCATCACAAGAGCATGTGGGGCTCGAATTTTGGCTCCATACCTTGAAATTTAAAAAAGATGTGCATAAAAAAAATCAATAGTGTACAAAAACCTGCAGGATCAGAAAGTTGTGGAGGTTTTCAGTGCACATTCTCAGCTCCCTCACACCCATAACATTTATAGAGACCATGACAACCTTGATTCTCAGCTAATTACTCAGTTAGCATTCAGAACTCGTACTTCATCAATTACATTTAGTCTCATTTCCAAAACTGTAATCCCATCTGACATACCAAAGCAGCGAACAAAAATGCTATTTCTCACCCCCACAACAAAGTCCCTGGCTGTGGATAGCCCTCAACAGCATCCAGACAGTTCATGCACAGTATGACCACCTATTCCACAAACAGACAGTGCCAGAGAGCCCAAAATGCAAGTGCAAGAACATGCCAAACTGCCTTTTAAACTTTGTGGCAGGAAGCATCTCATTTCTAGCAATTCCAGAGGACATTGGCTGGACCAATGTGTGGTTTTCATGTAAAATGAAAGATCAGAGACCGGATGTGGTCTTGGATTGAAAGCTGACTTCAGGACAACCTGCCTTTTTGGGAATTTTCCCCACAGCACATGTATTCACTGACCATGGGAAAGAAACGGTCAAGAAATAAACTGAGCAAACCCAGACTTCCAAATAGCACCTGGAAACAGATGGAAGCTGGCTCAAAAGGCAAGTGTGGTCTAACATGCAAGAGATTTACAGTCAGCACTTAGATGTGCCATTTTATTATTAACAAAATGTAACACACACTAACACATAGACACACACACAGATACACCCACACAGGTCAGGTTTACTTCAAAATACTTCTCATTCTTAATCATTATATCTTTAGATTTGTTCAACACAGGCCAATCTAAAGCTTTCCTAGTAAGAAAAATATCAATCTGAGGTTCAGGGAAGGGACAGGGTGATGGAAGAGGGAGGTAATGAATAGTAAATACAATATGCTGTGCCAGTTATCAAGGTTTAAACAACAGAAAAAATAAAATTCAAATCTAAATCTTCAGAAATACAATTTCTAAACTGGCATACATTTATTAATTCTACTCTGTGCTTCAGATTTTAATAAAGTGCAATAGAAAAAGCAAAATTGATGCACTCCTTACACTTCAAATGTAAAGTCGTGGTATGAATTCTCCCTCAAAAATGCAAGTGGAGATCACAATTAGAACTACCAAACTCCTAATCTAGGATTATAAATGTCGCACAAATGAAGGATGGTTTACAATAAGAAAGCATCTTCAAAGATCTCAGGAAATATCACAGCCAGCACAGGAATTTTGAACTCTAATCTTTGTGACAATCCTCTTCCCAGCCCTGTGGAGCATTAATCCCGATAATAAACCACCCTCCACAAGGGTTGTGGAGGGGGAATTAATAGTAACCAACACCTTTCTCCATCTTCCATTCTCCCTGTTCCTCTTTGCCCACACATTTGCTCTATTGTTGAGACTTTCCCATACAAGTGTCTCTGAAACATCTTCCTTCTCCCTGAATTGTGACTCCCTATTGTTAACAAAGCCTGCATCCCTTCCATTTCCCATTCCTCAGCTCACTCCCATTCAGCAGATCATTCTCTCAAATTCACACCATAGAACATTACAGCACAGAAACAGGCCCTTCTAGTCTATGCCAAACTATTTTTCTGTCTATTTTCCCAACGACCTGCACCCAGTCCATAGTCTCCATACCCCTCCAATCCACATACCAGTCCAAATACTAAATGTTAAAATTGAGCCTGCATTCACCACTTCAGCTGGAAACTCGATCCACACTCCTACCATCCTCTGTGTTAAGAAGTTCCCTCTAATGTTCCCCCTAACCTTTTCCCCTTTCACCCTTAACCCACATCCTCTAGTTTGTAGCTCACCTACCCTCAGTGGAAAAAGCCTGCCTACATTTATTCTGTCTTTACCCCTTATAATTTTAAATACTTCTATCAAATCTCCCCTCATTCTTCTATGCTCCAGGGCGAAAAGTCCTAACCTGCTTGAAGAATCTATCTTCAAACAGATTCCACCACCAGGTATATCTTCCCTTCTCCTCCCTTGATGGCCTTTCGCAGGCACCATTCCCCTCGGAATTCTCTGGGCCACTCTCCTCTTCCAACAAGTACCTCCCTACTCCAGCACCTTCACTGCATCTGCAAGTGAGACAAGTCTTGTCCTATTGCCTCTTCCTTTTTCAACATTCAGGGCTCAATAAGTCTTTTCAGATGAGGCAGTGATTCAGTTGTCCTTCCTCCGATCTACTTTACTGCATTCAGCACTCACGTTTGGACTCCTCCACATCGGAGATTCAGCGACAACTTTGCAGAGCAGTCAGCAGGGACAACCCTGAGCTTGCTATTTCTGCCACATTAATTCAACATCCCCTCCCACTCTTAGAAGTCTCACGGCTTCCTGTGCTGTTTATAGTGAAGTCCTAAGCTACCTTGAGCCACCTGACCTACTGGGGCCACATCTTCTGCTTTGGATTTCCTTTGCCCATGTTCTGCCGCGCTAGTTGCTCCCATTCACTCATTGATCAGGTAACCTGGTTTACAGCAGATCCCCAGCTGTGGTCACCCCAGTTTTTCCCTGTCAAAGACATCCCATCCCCCTTTACAAGCCTGTTTAGGCTTCCTTCCAGTTCTGACAAAGGGATTTCAATCCTCAACATTACACCCAGATGTGCCCTCACTTGCTGCCCATTTCCAGAATTTTCTGTTTTTATTTTACTTATTTAGCATCTGCAGTTTTTTATCTTTTTCAATATTTTTAAGTTTTCAATGATAATAAGCAAGTAAAAGACATTAAAGGGAGTAAACACATAAAAAGGAATATACAGGTGTAATAATTATATGTAGAAAAAACCATATATAAACAAAGAACTTTAACAAACAGACTAAAAGAAAGATGAAAAAAAAGCATATTACGCACTTAACCAAATATAAAATGGCTAATTAAAAAAGACCCCCCAAAAATTATTATTCTACATATTCCATTCTGCTTTAATAAGGTTAATTTCTCGTCATGCGACTTTTTCTCCAATCATGAACATCTTTCTAAAGCATGCTTATCTTTGCAGTCTTACTGGGGCCAGTGACAAAGCCCTCTCAATAGTTCCTGTGCAGGTTAAAGCTAAAAAAGGGACTTTCATACTGAAGTTGATTGTAGTTGCATTTAATTTACTACCATATAGAGAAGACTAAAATCACAAAACAATATCTGAATAATCTTATAAATTATGAAAGTCGTTAATAAAAGGTCATCATAATTTTTATTTTAATTGCAGACTGCACTAGACCCCAGCATCTACAGACTTCTTGTTTATTAACATTCTGGATCGGGTTTCTTTATCAAAACCATGACTAACAAGTACCCCCAACTTTCTCAATGAAACAAAACTAAAGGATTTAGTGTTAGAGTAAGTCAAATTGTGGAGAGTATAGAGTTACTATGAGAATAAGAATAAATACTGTGTCTTTGACTCTGAATGACTGTGCCTGAGGCAAACTGACCATCTCTAACTCCAAATGACCATGCCCGAGTCTGACCGTCTGTCTCTGACTCCCAGTGACTGCGCCCGAGGTAGAGAGACAGTCTTGGATTCTGAATAACTGTGCCTGAGGCAGTCTTTGACTCTGATTGATTGCGCCCGAGGCAGACTGACACTCTGACTGACTGCCCCCGAGGCTGACTGACAGTCTCTAAGCGACTCCGCCCGAGGCTGACTGACAGTCTCTGAGTGACTGTGACCGAGGTGACTGACAGTCTCTGAGTGACTGCGCCTGAGGCTGACTGACAGTCTGAGTGACTGCCCCCGAGGCTGACTGACAGTCTCTAAGCGACTCCGCCCGAGGCTGACTGACAGTCTCTGAGTGACTGTGCCCGAGGTGACTGACAGTCTCTGAGTGACTGCGCCTGAGGCTGACTGACAGTCTGAGTGACTGCGCCCGAGGCTGACTGACAGTCTCTGAGTGACTGTGCCCGAGTCTGACTGACAGTCTCTGAGTGACTGCGCCAGAGGCTGACTGACAGTCTCTGAGTTAGTCTCTGAGTGACTGCGCCTGAGACTGACTGACAGTCTCTGAGTGACTACGCCTGAGGCTGACTGACAGCCTGAGTGACTGCGCCCGAGGCTGACCGACAGTCTCTGAGTGACTGCGCCCGAGGCTGACTGACAGTCTCTGAGTGACTGCGCCCGAGGCTGACTGACAGTCTGAGTGACTGCGCCCGAGTCTGACTGACAGACTCTGAGTGACTGCGCCTTAGTCTGACTGACAGTCTGAGTGACTGCGCCTTAGTCTGACTGACAGTCTCTGAGTGACTGCGCCTGAGACTGACTGACAGTCTCTGAGTGACTGCGCCCGAGGCTGGCTGACAGTCTCTGAGTGACTGCGCCCGAGGCTGACTGACAGTCTCTGAGTGACTGCGCCCGAGTCTGACTGACAGTCTGAGTGACTGCGCCCGAGGCTGGCTGACAGTCTCTGAGTGACTGCGCCCGAGGCTGACTGACAGTCTCTGAGTGACTGCGCCCGAGTCTGACTGACAGTCTGAGTGACTGCGCCCGAGTCTGACTGACAGACTCTGAGTGACTGCGCCCGAGTCTGACTGACAGTCTCTGAGTGACTGCGCCCGAGTCCGACTGACAGTCTCTGAGTGACTGCGCCCGAGTCTGACTGACAGTCTCTGAGTGACTGCGCCCGAGTCTGACTGACAGTCTCTGAGTGACTGCGCCCGAGTCTGACTGACAGTCTCTGAGTGACTGCGCCCGAGGCTGACTGACAGTCTCTGAGTGACTGCGCCCGAGGCTGACTGACAGTCTCTGAGTGACTGCGCCCGAGGCTGACTGACAGTCTCTGAGTGACTGCGCCCGAGGCTGACTGACAGTCTCTGAGTGACTGCGCCCGAGTCTGACTGACAGTCTCTGAGTGACTGCGCCCGAGTCTGACTGACAGTCTCTGAGTGACTGAGCCCGAGTCTGACTGACAGTCTCTGAGTGACTGCGCCCGAGTCTGACTGACAGTCTCTGAGTGACTGCGCCCGAGGCTGACTGACAGTCTCTGAGTGACTGAGCCCGAGTCTGACTGACAGTCTCTGAGTGACTGCGCCCGAGTCTGACTGACAGTCTCTGTGTGACTGTGTGGAGGGAGGTGATCCTGTGTAATTAACGTCCTCCTCAGTGATAACCCTTAATCCTTCAGAGTGCTATTAATGTCGATAATACACTCCCTCCCCTTCACCAGGCGCTTAACCCACACGATAAACTCACACCACCCCGTTGCGGAAGCCCTTGACGGCAGCCAGAGCCCCGTGGAACTGGCGCTGCCGCAGCAGCCTATTCACCGCCTGGACGGCACTCGCCAACAACTCCTCAGCTCCCATCGCAGGCGGAAGTATAACAGGGACGGACCGGAAACCCGGGTACAGCCCCGAATGCCCTCCGCCAGGCATAAGCACCGCAAACATCCGTTCCTAGCCCTCCCCCCCCCCGGTCCAGTGCAGGGACCGAGCTCCCCAACCTCAGAAATCAACATGGTCCGTGGGCTGATCAAATATTATTCGACATCAGACTCCTCTCTCTCTTAAAGACGTGGGATGAAAGGTTGCTCTTCGAAATCATCCATTCGTCAGGAGAAAATCAGGTCGCTCTTTGATTGGCCAATCAGCGCCACCCTGATTTTAGATTAACCAATGGTGCCTTGCTCATTCTCTGATAGGATACATGGTATTCACTTTCTGATTGGCTAATAGGAACCGCTGGGTCTCGGATTGGCCATTGTATTGAAGTCAAATCAAATTTATTGTCATCTGATTATACATGTACAAACCAACTAAACAGCTTCTCCCGTCCTCAGTCCAAAAACACGCAGACACACAACCAGACATAACACACATACAGTCAAACAATACATATGTAGGACAGTATTTCATCTGCTCAAATAACTAAAGATTGTTTCATAAATGTGAGAGTCCGGAGGGTCAGTGTGAGCAGTTCCCGTGGTCATTCAGCGTTCTCACTGCCCGTGGGAAAAAGCTGTTCCTCAGCCTGGTGGTGCTGGCTCTGATCCTCCTGCATCACTGGGAGCTGCTGAAAGATGCTGTGTGCAGGGCGGAAGGAGTCCTCAATGATTTTGCACAGACTTTTCAGACAACAATCCTAGTAGATTACATCAATGCAGGAGGAGGGAGATCCCAGTGATCTTCACTGCCACTCTGATGGTCCTGTGGATTGACCTCTGATCCATTTCTCTGCCGCACTGTGATTCAGCCGGCCAGGACGCTCTCGATAGAACCGCTACGGAAGGTTGGCATAATGGTGGCCTGTAGCCTTGCCCGCTTCAGTCCTCTCAGGAAATGGAGTTGTTATGCCTTCCTGACAAGTGTGCGCTCACGATAGGTCAATAGTCAAGGAACCTGGTGCTCTCCACTCTCTCGACTATAGAGATGTTGATGTGTAGTGGAGGGTGGTCATTCGTGAAATCCATAATCAAATCCTTTGTCTTGTCCACATTGAGACTCAGGTTGTTACTCTCGCACCATTTCACGAGATTCTCCATCTCTTCTCTGTTGTTTGCTTTTTGATTGGCTATTTGGACTCACTTTGTGCAAAGAATGCACGGAGGGTTTTGCACTTGGCTAAAGGGAGCATGCTCCTCCAATTGGGCAATAAACGTCTCTAAAACTGATGATATGATATCTGTACACCTTTGGCCAATGAAAATCCATGTTCTGTGCTCT
The DNA here is from genome assembly GCF_036971445.1 of Narcine bancroftii. Taxonomy (NCBI): domain Eukaryota; kingdom Metazoa; phylum Chordata; class Chondrichthyes; order Torpediniformes; family Narcinidae; genus Narcine; species Narcine bancroftii. The sequence goes on along the minus strand of NC_091474.1, from coordinate 23,539,554 downwards.
GAGAGGCTCGCCAGTGCCCAAATTAATATCCAGTCATTTGGGAGTAACAAGGTGAGGAGTTAAGTCCATTACAGGAGGTCATGTGATATTTTGGGGACAGTCTGGAGGTTAAGCAGCAGCGGCAGGAGGAATGCTTCAGGTCAAATGTGCTTTACCCAAACCAAGATGTCAACCATGTTTTTCCCTCCGAAGAAGATGCTTGACATTCTGCATTTTTCTGGGTTTTTCTTTAGATTGCCATTGTCTGCAAAATTTGGGCACCACGGTTAGCATAACGCTATTATTCCAGATTCTCTTATTGTCATGTAATATTACACAAATTTGCATTTAGTCAGCCATAAGGCAGACAAAGATTTGCCATCAGCAGAAATTGCTTGGCATCCATTACAGCCAGAAAAAGAGAGTCCCTTCAGAGTCACCAACTGTCCATGGATTCACCTGCAGCTACACAGCCTTCACCCAAATCCTCGGCAACCCGAGCTCCAGATGCACACCTCTGACACAATTAGGAATCCTTTAGCACCCGAGACCCCTCGGGAGCCCCTCCGTCCCAGTTCAAATCCTGCCTTGTCTGTAAGGAGTTTGTATGTTCTGCTGCATCACCCATGGGTTTTTCTTCAGGTGCTCCAATTTCCTCCCACCTTCCAAAGACAAAGCTTAATTGGTCAAATTGGTGTATTTGGACAGCACGGGCTCATGGGCTGGACAGGCCTGTTACTGTGGAAATAAAAAACAAAATTTACTTCAAATTTTCCCTTCAGCAGTTCTCAGATTCAAACCTCAGAATCAGAATCAGGATTTATTGTCGTGAACAAGTCATGAAATTCAGTGTTTCCAGCAGCGAACATTCAAATTATAAACATTTTATGATGTTACCATAAAAAATAAAATAATAATAAAAACAGTGGTGGATGAAAAGTAAGGCAGTGTCTCTGGTTCATTGATTATTCAGGAATCCGATGGCAGTGGGGAAGAAGCTGACTTTGTGCCACTGAGTGCTCGTCTTTAGGCTCCTGTATCTTTTCCCCGATGGTAGCAGAGTGAAGAGGGCATGGCCTGGGGTCTTTCAAGGATAGAAGCTGCTTTTTTAAAATGCCACCTCATGTGGATGTCCTCGATGGAGTGAAGTCTGGTCCCTGTGATGTTGCAGGTCGAGTTAACAACCCTATGGAGTTTATTCTTGCCTTAAGAGTTGGTGCCTCCATACTAGGCAGTGATGAAACCACTCAAAATACTCTCTGCAGTGCACCTGTAGAAGTTTACAAGAGTCTTTGGTGACATACCGAACCTCCTCATGCACGTCACAAAGTATAGCCGCTGGCGAACCTTCTTTGTGATTGGATCAACATGGAGGCTCCAGGACAGATCCTCGGAGATGTTGACATCCAGGAATTTGTTGTTCTTGACCCTATCCACTACTGAGCCCTCAATGAGGACTGGGACATGTTCCCATGACTCCCTCCTGAAGTCCACAATCATCTCCTTGGTTTTGCCTTTCTCCCTCTTGTATGTTTCCTCATTCCCATTTGTGAATCTATTGATAACTGTATACTGTCATCAGAAAACTTGTAGATGGCATTAAAATTGTGCCTGGCCACACAGTCGTGCCCATTTATGCAAAAAAGCTGAAGAAGCTGAGATTGTTCACCCTGGTATGTAATGATTCACTCAACCAGCTGATCTATCTCCCTTCTGTACACTTCCACATTGCCATCTGTGATTCTTCTGCTGACCATGGTGTCGTCGGCAAGGCTAACAATCCCAGTATCACAGAACCTCTGGATACCAATCCAAAAAAAAAATCCTCCATATGCTCTCCAATACCATTACATCCCTCCTGAAGTATGGTGCCAAGAATTGGCTACATTAATTCAGGTGAGGTCTAACCAGGGATTTACAAATTGAGTATTAGAGCCAGCAGTACCAGGCAGTGAGAGTGATGAATGGCCAAAGGACCTGCTCACACAAACCATCTGAGACTCTCATATTCAGGAAGTAACAGTTATTTAATTATTTATACGCAGAGCTGAATACTTGACCTGCATATGTATTGTTTGTCTGGATGTGCCTTATGTCTGGATGTGTGTCTGTGGGTTTGGCACTGAGGACTGGAGAACACTGTTTTGTCGGGTTGTACTTGTGCAGTCGGATGACACTAAAATTGACTTGCCAATTTTACATCTGCTCTATAATTAAAGCCATGATTCACGCGTGTTTCACTTGAATAAACAACCTCCTCAACTAATGTTACCAACTTCAAAGATTTGAAAATGTAATCCTCCAGGTCTCTGTGTTCCTGCACGTTCAAAAACATAAGCTGAAACAGCCATATACCATATATTAGGAGCATTGGTTTTTAAGGCACAGAACTGGGTTTAAGTTATGTCAAGATCACCGCTGCTGGGGAGTGATTTAACTCTTGGGCCATTATATCTTCACCTGTTTGTTGTCACATTATTCTCAGCTCGATCATTAAACACAAAGCCAGGCGATATACTGGCACCAATTCATCCATGACCTTCAATCAACTCACTGCGCACAAATGAAATATTAATCTACACCAAACACAATGAATACGGCAGGAAGTAAATCACACTTCTAATTATATCTGGGATCATTATTCCAATAACTATATAGACTCACCCATGTGCCGTTCAAGTATAAATCATTATAAGGCAGCTTTAATCTTCCAAATGCTTTGTCCAAAGACATTGAACACTCTCAGCTTTCAGAATGATAGCACAATGCCTAATTCTTATCCAGCTATTCCTGTCGGAGAGGAGCAGCAATCATTTATGGATCCACATCAACCAGCACACACTCTTTTCTCAATGCTGCCATCAGGAAGGAGGATTAGGTGCCACAAGACTCGCTCCACCAGGTTCAGGAACAACTGCTCCCCCTCCACCATCAGACTCCTCAACAACAAACTCAATCAGGGATTCATTTAAAAACTTTTGCACTTTATTAAATGTTTTACTCTCTGTATTGCACTGTCAGTTTGTTTACATTTATTTGTTTACATGTACATACCTTCTTGAGTACAGTTTTTTGCACTACCAATAAACCTGTAATCTGAGATCAGAAGACCTTTCTGTTTGATCAGAAAGATTACATTCAGGGAGTATCTTAAGGAAGGAAAGTTCAACAGAGCTAAGGCAAGGCTTAGGGTTTCAAATTTATTGTCAGACATCACATACATGACATTACATACAACCCTGAGATTCCTTTCTCCTGAGGGCCAGGCAGAATTACCTGATGCACCATCAATCACTCGAAGACTATTGTAGAGAAACCAATAGGCTTTTATTCACTTGAGAATTTAGCATATCCCTACAGTTCAGCTGTCCTGCACTGAGTAACAGGGGGCTGTGGAGCAGTCTCCTTTATACAGGAGCCTGTGGGGAGCGATCACAGTTACAACCAGTGTGCTTGACCAGATAATTATACATGACAGTGGTTTACCACATTACCTCTAATTAGTAGTGCAAAAAATAAACTGTACATAGCATAAACATGTAAACAAACAAAGAACTGTAAACAGATAACAAATGTAAACAAACTGACTGTGCAATATGGAGAGAACAAAAGTGCACAAGTAAGAGTCCTTAAAGAAGTCTCTGATTGAGTTGGTTGTTAGGGAGTCTGATGGTGGAGGGGTTCCAGCTGTAATTGAACCTGGTGGTGCAAGTCTTGGGGCACCTATACCTCTTTCCTGATGGCAGCAGTGAGAACAGAATGTGTGGATGGTGTGGATCCTTGATGATTACTGCTGCTCTGCGACGGCAACGCTCCCTGTAGATAGTGGACTGTGTCTATTACCTTTGACAGGGTTTTCTACACCGAAATTTCACACCAGCTCTTGTAGATCAGTAAGAAGGAATTAATCAGTGATCTGAAAGAAGCAGACCAGAGTTGTAATGCAAGACATGTAATCAGTTCAGTGAATATTACCACTTCTGGCTTCCAATAAAGAAAACCATGGGGTGTGTCTGAAGTACAAAGCATTACTGAAATTACCTCCATATTTACAATCAGACAGGCAGCAGAAAAAAGTAGGAAATAACATTTCTGATTCTTTCTATTTAGTGGCTGCAGTCTGAAATATAGACACAGCCTTGGTAACTTGCAAATGGGAGGTTGGAGCTCCACCAGTAACTCACCTCAATACTACTTGTTTATTGATGGACTGAGACCCGTCACCAAGAAAGATAGCTGATGAGGACGAGGAGCCAGCATTTGATGAAGATGTGGAAGAAAGTGGAAGTGGTGCAGAGGGTGGACAAGGAAGGAGAAAAAGATTATTTTCTAAGGAACTGAGATGTATGATATATGGTTTTGGCGATGACCAGAATCCTTATACTGAATCAGAGGACATCCTGGAAGATCTTGTCATAGAATTTATCACTGAAATGACACATAAGACCATGTCAATAGGACGTCAGGGCCGAGTTCAAGTAGAAGATATTGTCTTTCTCATTCGTAAAGATCCCAGGAAGTTTGCAAGAGTGAAAGATCTACTGAAATGAATGAAGAATTGAAGCGTGCCAGGAAAGCTTTTGATGAAGCTAATTATGGCTCTTAGAAGTTTCCAAATCAAAGAGCAAATATGGAAACTCAGAATTGGCTTTCTTTGAAATGTACTTGAAGCACAATTTCACTCAAGTTCCTACTACAAATATAAGACAGAAGAGTAAAGTTCAACATGTCTGCAGTTCGGCAGAGATATGCAGATTTCTTTACTTTTTTTCATGCAATGTAGACATTATTTTTGAATGAAGAAATTCTTGTAGCCTGCCTTTAACAAATTTTGGGTACATATCAGGAAAAAGTGCATAGAACTGCACATGTTAATTTGGCCTGTTTTATAATAGTCAATATCATATAAACCTGATGTTTTGATTTTAATTCAAGTGAAGTACAATTGGAGAGCAAGAAATAATTGGAGCAGAGGTTCAGAAATAGGATCTACCCAAATTAAAATTATAAATTCTGTCCATAGTATAATTTGTATGCATTTTGCAATAGCAAGTTACAACTAAATTTGTCTTGCAGTCATTACACCCGCCTGCAAGAAATGCTGCAGCACCATGTCTGGGATAAAGTGCAAAAATAGTTTGACAAGTTTATAAAGTTTTCATTACAAATGTGGATAATTTAATATGTAATGTTGTCAGAAAATGTACATTGGCAATATTTGCTTAAAGATACAAAGCAAAACATCACAAGGCACTTCATTGGAGATCATTAGATTACCAAATTTGATAAGAAATTTCTTTTGGAGCTGCTTTGATTGTATTTTAGCATCTTATGAATTTCGGCCCTGGATAATGATTTTTTTTTTAATTGTTCACATTGTAGTTTATTACTGTTTTGTGACCCTTAATTTTACACTTGTTCTTTGTAATAGGTACAGTGTCAAGATTACTTTAACGCACTAATAAACTTTCAATCTAAAATTGAATATTGGCACCATCGAAATCAAAGTAGATTGTGCAAGGGGATTCTATTCGTTTGCATGATTAAAAAATTAATTTTGTACAACATGTTGAATAAATGAAAAATGAATAACATTTTTTTTAAATACCACTTGCTCATTCATGCTAGCACAAACAAACTGAGGTAAATATCAAACTAATTTATTTTGAAACTTGACATTATAAATGGGCCCTTCATTGATTCCAAAACTACACTTACAGATTGTCTTTTTGATGAGATTCCTTGCTTCTCTATTTGAAAATGTAAAACTGGCTTGAGTTCACGTGGAACTGAACAAAATTGGAGAAAAGAAATCAGAAGAATTTATATATAAGTGGGAATCAAAATTGTTGGTTGCTGTTAAGGACAAACCACTATTGAAGCCTTTACTCAACATTTGGAATAAAACGAATCAAGATATTGGTGGAGGGTCTTTATCACCTAAATTGCCATTGATTAATCCTCTTTTGATCTTTTCAAGAGATAATCAGTTCTTAAATACATGGAATTGTTGATGTGCTATGAGAGAGGACAATTAATGTCATTTGAACAATTGAGGAATAAATATGATATACCACGAACTACTCTTTTTTGTTATTTTCAATTAAGGGCATATTTGAAAGATAAATTAGGGCAAGCACTGTTTTTGTCTATTTGTACTGAGGTAGAACTTCTTATTAGGATTGGGAATGTCAAAAAAAATCTCTTTGATATATTCATTAATTAAGGAACTCCTAAACCAGATTTATCAGATCAATGTTTTAGATGTGATGAGGATGTAGGATCTTTCATACATTCAACATGGTCTTGTCCAAATGTAAGACCCTTTTGGGTGTCAATAAGTAATTTTCTGCAACAAGTTACAGGAGGTAGTTTTCTGTTAAATCCTGATATGTTTTTATTAGGAAATATTGAAGGTACAATTCTTAAATTGAAAGTATCAATTTATCAATTGAAACTTGTTAAATTAACATCAGCAGTTGCGAGAAAATGTATTGCAATTACTTGGAAATTGGATATATCTTTAACATTGCCAAGGTGGCATGGTGAAATTCAAAGTTGTATCCCTTTGGAAAAAATTACTTATAATCTAAGAAATAAATATTTCTATGTTTTTACAAATTTGGCACCCATGTACTCAGGTAAAGGGATTAAATTTATAGCGAGATTAGTTTTTCATTTACTTCTGGCTTTTATTAAGTAAATCTAATTTCCCAACAATGACTAATGCTCTCTCAGCATTTACCCTCTCAAAGTTTTAAATGATTGCAGAAATCCTCTCTTATTCTTCTATATTTCTTTCAGTACAGCCCAACCCTCTTCAAACACTCCTTGTAAGCTCTTCCCCATAGCCTTGCAAGTTAAAGGTAACAGGTGCATGGCAATCTTTGCAAGAGCACTCCAGATGGCACGCCATCTTCACTTGGAAACACACCAGAGACTGCAGATGTTGCAATCTGGAGCAAAATGCAATCCACTGGAGGAACTTAGCAGGTCAAACAGCATCTGTGCGAGAAGGATCTTGATCAAGAGTTGCATCCCGAAATTTTAAAATGTTTAAATTTAAGTGTTTTAAATTTAGACATACAGCACAGTTAAAGACCTACAACCTCCATATGTCTTGAAGGGTGGGAGGAAATCGGAGCGCCCGAAGGAAACCCACACAGATACGGGGAGAATGTACAAACTCATTACAGACAGCACCAGATTTGAACCTGGATCATTGGCGCTGTAATAGTGTCGTGCTAGCTGTTACGTTAACCATACCACCCATTATTTTACTCTCACTGATTCTGCTCGAACAGCCGGTTGTTTCTTTGCTCACATTGCTGATACTTCAAACTCCTGGAACTCCTTTCCCAATAGCACCGTGGGAGTACCTTCGTCAGGAGGACTGCGGATGTCCAAATTGGCAGTTCAGGACTGGTCAAGCCAGCGACACTGTCACCTACAAAATTTGCAACAGCTCCAGAATTGTATCCACGTGAGAGGCTCCATGATTACGGTCGTAGGCAGTGTGGCTAGCATAGCAGTTAGCACAGACCCCATGACCCCGGTTCGAATCCGGTCCTGTCTGTAAGGAGTTTGGACGTTCTCTCCATGTCTGTGTGGGTTTCTTCTAGGTGCTCTGGTCTGCTTCCACCCTTCAAAATGTTCGGTGGTTATAGTTTCATTGGTGTATTTGTTGGGCATAGGTTCTGTAATGCGCGTCGAAAGAACCAAAGACTTGTTGATCCAAACCAAGGCTTTTATTAACTAAAAGACTGGAGCATATCACAAGTAGGTCGACCAGTCCAGAATGACCTGGTCTGGCTAGGAGCAATCCTTTAAGACCTGCCAGTGGGTGTGGCTACACTCTCAGCCAATCACAGTCATCCTACACTACCATCTGTACATATGTACATATACACATTGGTGATAGAATCTGTACTATCACAGGCTCGTGGTCCAGAAGGATCTGTTACCATGCTGAATGCCTAAATTTAATATAAAGGTAAAGGTTCCATTATTGTCACATAACACTACATTTAGAATGTAACATACATGAAATTCTTTAACTTTGTTTAGCATAAGGAAGACAGAGAGTTGCCACTTTCTCAAGCGCCCCTCACAGAAATGAGACCCCAGTGAGGAATGAACTCGCGACCCCTGGTTTACAAGACCAGTGCTCTAACTGCTGAGCTATTGTCAGAAATGAATAGAACAAAAATGTCCCTGAGAATTTTTCAAAGCATTATCTGACTTATGGGGTTAATTTTGGTAACATCATTGAGTACATTGCCAAGATATGTTGCCATGAATGACCCTCCCCACTGGGAGAACTGTTGTTGTTCATCGGCTCGTTGTTGAGTAACTCCATGACATCGAGCCTTGAGTGTGGTTGTGCTCATGAAGGTGACCGGTTAAGCCAATCTGGAGTTGAAAGATATTTTTGCACAGGCTACAGTGGTTCTTGATGTTTCAGGTTTTCTTTTCCTCTTTGCTTCCTCCATTCGCAGTTCCTTATGAAGAGGTCCACCTCTTCAGCAGGTACACCCCAATACTTGTTGCTCCTGGTGGTGTGCATCACCCTTCATGGATGTTCCAAGACACTCTCCAAATCTCTTTTTCTGTCACCACATGACCAATTGCCCTCAATCAGTTCTCCATAAAGTAGCTGCTTTTGTATTCTACCATAAGACACATCTCCACAGTGAGATGAAAACCTGTCGGAAATTGCTTCAGTGGGACGAAGGTCAGAACAGAAGCAGGGAGACTTTGGATTTAGTGGTTAAATATGAAGAGGTGCTCATTGCTGACCATCCCAGAGAAAGTGATTATTCCTCTGCCATGGCTGGAAACGATAAGACGTTTGCGGAATGGAAGCTATCCCTTGCCAGTGAGCAGAGCTTGTTAATTAAATGAGTGTGATGGCACATAATACTATCTCCAATGTATATATTTGCATATAGCTGTTGTGATTGGCTGAGAGCCGTATCCACGCCAACTGGCAGGTCATAAAGGGGTGCTCCTAACCAGACCCAGGTCAGTCTGGACTGGTCGACCTCGATGTAATACACTCCAGTCTTTTGCTGATTAAAGCCTTGGTTTGAGTGAACAAGTCTTCGAGTCATTCGACACGCTACAATGAACAAGTGGGGAGTTCAAGAAAAACGCAAAAATGTTGGAGGAACTTAGCCAATCTTGCAGCATCCATAAGAGGTAAAGATAGATAACGACCTTTTCATGCCTAAGCCCTTCATCATGAGCAAAAATCAGGCAGGGTCCTTCGATCACAGTAGATTTTCGTGTTTCATCTACCCCTGTGACTGCACGTGCCCACACCTCCTACCTCACTACCATTCGGGGCCCCAAACAGTCCTTCCAAGTGAAGTAACACTTCATTTGTGAATCTGTAGGGGTCATTTGCATCCGATGCTCCCGTTGTGATCTCCTCTACACTGGAGAGGCTGGGGGCAGATTTGGAGATCGCCTTGTTGAGCACCTCAGCTCTGTCCTCTGTAACAGCTTGGATCTCCCAGTGGCCACCCTTTTCAATTCCTCACCCATTCCCTTTCCGACATGACTGTCCATGGTCTCAAGTACTGCCAAGCTTGAGGAACAACAGCTCATTCCATGTGGGAATCCTCCAGCCGGGTGGCATTAATATCAACTTCTCTGGTTTCTGTTTGACCTCCCCCCCTCCCCTCCCCACCTTTCCTTATGTTTCCTTTCCTCTCACTGTCTCTCTATCTCTCTTCCCTTTCCCCCTGTCTCCTTTATCCTCGTTCTGTATTCACAGGGCCAAACCCTCCCTGCTTCCCCTTGAAGAAGGGCTCAGGCCCTAAATGTCAGTAAGATTTCTTTACCTCCTATGGATGCTGTGAGATTGACTCCTACGATCATAGCATCTGCAGACTTTTATGCTTCACCCCCAACAATTCTCATCTTTCCTCTCTCCTGGTCTCCTCTCCATATCCAGCTAACATTTGTTTGTCTGTTGGTCTGTAATCCTCCTCTCCCTGCCCTTCCTTTTAACTCAGACACCTTCTTGCATTTTGCTCACACCTTGAGGAAGGGCTCAGGCCCGAAATGTTGGGAATACACCTTTGCGTCCTATGGACACTGCAAGACTGACTGAGTTCCTCCAGCCTTTCTGCGTTTTTCCTACAATTGCAGTGTCCAAAGATTTTCGAGTTTCGCCTCATCCTGCACTCCACTGGGGTTAAGATCCCTTCACTCAGAACTGACATATAATCAGGGTTCTTTCTACTGTATGTAATTACCAAATCCATGTTAATTTGATCCTTTAACCTCGCATGGATTATTAGAAGATGTTATTCCGTTCTTATTTATTACAGTCTTTTAGATCAAACTATTTATTCATCTTTTATCTGTCCTGTTTTCCAGAGTACTGTACTCAACCCCAGGACATTCCAACTTGCTTTGCAGCCAAATGATGTCTTCATGGAAGTTTAGTTCCTTTTTGTTAACATTAGTAATGTGGCAAATCCCCAAAGATATTCTCATGATGATGAACAGATGATACAGTTCAGGTGACGGGTAATATCGGAGGCTGCCGAATCTTTCCCATTTGACTCAGGGGCCAGAGGGGACCATGTTTTAATGCTTCATCGGAGAAACGGCATCTCCAGCTGTGCAATGCAGCAAGAAGCAGCCTCCCAATCTGTGCTCACGTCTCCGGTGATGGGCCTGAACCAACAATGCACGATGTTGCCAACTGTGCCAGCAGCCTCTGAATTCTGAAGTCTCAAGTTTATTGTCAAGCACAACCCAACAAAACAGCGTTCCCCAGTCCTCAATGAAAAACATGCAGTTATACCACCATACAGATAAAAAATACATACACAGAACAAGTATTTCATCTGTTCAAATAAATAATTAAATATTGTTTTGTGCAGGCGAGAATCTCAGATAGTTAGTGCGAGCAGTTCCTTTGGTCGTTCAGCATTCTCACTGCCTGGTGGTCCTGGCTCTGATACTCCTCTAGCTCTACCCCAACAGGAGCAGCTAAAAGATGCCGTGTGCAGGGTGGAGTCGCGAAACGAGAGGTGAGGAAGATATCGGGGATACTGTGGAATTTAAGGGATGACCCCCTCCAAGTGTTGGAGAAGAGTGAAATGCATGAAACCCCATAAAGTTTTTGACAAAGACTCTGCTGAGCCTTGCTTGTTACAAAGAGCTGCCTTGTGATAAGCACGCAGCTGAAGTTTCTAAGAAGCAGGAGTTGCAGTCTTGTCAGGAACTTGACATTTCATTAATCAAATTTCCTTTCAGTTTGTACCTTGCCATTCCCATCAGTTGGATTTCAAAAGACTAAAAACAAATTATCTTCACAGCTAGGGAGTTATTTTAATCAGGATTTTCTTCATTAGGTTTAAAAGAATATTACGCTTAGAATTAGCTTTAAAAATAGTTGAATTCTACCATTTTGAGATGTGGGAGTTGGCTGTGCATGAATTGGGTGGCTTGTTTGATTAGACTGGACAACGAAGATTTTGCTTCCTGAACACTTTTGGGTACATTTTATGGATTTTGGGCAGCTGTTCATGAAAATCACCCTAAAATTTTCCTATCACGTACTGCTTTCTAGATATAATTTATTTTTTGTGATTTCCTGTCATATTTTACATCTGCTTCAAGCATGCAAAACTATGCAGTACACACATGTCATCAAAAGTTCAGTTTCTGCATTCTCACTTGAACTCCTTCCCTGCTGATCTTGGTGCAGTCAGTGACAAACATGGTGTAAGGTTTCATAGGGTCATTGCGACCATGGAAAAGTGGTATCAGAGCAACTGGAATCCATCAGTGCTGGCTGACTATTGTTGGACCCTGACACGAGAGACATCAGATGCTGAGTGCAAACGAAAATCTGCAGTGAAACATTTTTAGGTCAGTTGATCTAACACAATGTCTCAGCATCATTATACCATTAAACATGCTAAGTTCAATAAAAGTTAATTTAATGTTTCTCCATCTTGCAACGTGATACAGCAAATGAAACTATCTTTGTGTTCACCTTGAAGCTGTCTTTCATAATCGACAATTTTATTTCAGGGAGCAAACATTTGAAAAAAAAAAATGTTGTCCAGTGTTAATGCATCTTTGGTTGGATTTCAAAGATAATTTATTGTCAGGGAAACAGTTTAGGATGACCAGAGTCCACAGGGCTACTGACCTTTCCTTAACATGCTTAAAACCTTGAACAAAACTTCCAAAGAGCAATGGTATTGACCAGTGTTTTGTCCTCCAATGAGATACATTTTAATTTTGTGGTCAATAGTCACGTGGGCCGCAACCTATTCCTTTGCCAACATGTCTGATCATGGTCTCATGCACTTCCAGACTGAGATCACCCACAACTTGGAGGAACTATTGCTGACCCAGCTGCGGCTTCCCCCTGAGCCCTGGCTCCAGCTTCCCCCAAGCCCCCTGGTTTCAGCATCCCCCTGGGCCCCCAGCTTTGGCTTCCCCCAAACCCCTGGCTTTGACTTCCCCCTAGACCCCCGTGTTCAGCTTCCCCTGACCCGGCTTCCATGGCCGCACGCCCCTCCTGGCTTTCCGGCCCCCCCCTTCCCCGGCTTCCCTGGCCCCCCGCTTCCCCAGAATCCCCACCCTCCCCCGACTTCACTAGGGCCCATTCTCTCTTTCATTTTACTGTTTCTGTTAGTCATTTTTCCATTGTTTGTCTCTTTAGTTTCTTCCTCTCTCCTGCTCCTGAGCATGTGCTTTCATCAGAGGAGCTGGAAACGATGATGGCGCCAAACTCCCCGGTTATCTGATGTCATGTGCACCTGAACCATGCATGCACTTTCCCCTAGCACACCCCATCTCCCGCTTCCCTAAAATCCCTGCTGTGTTTTAGACACGGCCGCTGGTGCTGCTGTTCCATCCCCACTACAGTCGTTTAAATTCCCTGCCTCTTTTTGAGAGGTGCCGGAGCGGCACTCCTGTGTGCTCCTGAAGGACTGCACCCCTGCCTGTTAGACTGCAGTCCTTCCCCTGCTCCTTCCTCCCTCTTCTGCTTCCCTCTTCTCACCATCTTTTTATTCAGATGCCTGCCTACTTTTCCACATCCCCGATTAAGGGCCCAGGCCCAAAACGTTGATTGCGTTTTACTTCCTGTGACAGTACAGATTCTATCACCAATGTGTATATGTACATATGTACAGATGGTAGTGTAGGATGACTGTGATTGGCTGAGAGTGTAGCCTCACCTACTGGCAGGTCTTAAAGGATTGCTCCTAGCCAGAACAGGACTGGTCGACCTACTTGTGATATGCTCCAATCTTTTAGTTCAATAAAGCCTTGGTTTGGATCAACAAGTCTTTGGTTCTTTCGACGCACATTACACTTCCTATGGAGGCTACATGACCTGCTGAGTTCTTCCAGTGCTTCCTACCTCACAGTTCAAGTGGCCCGGGTTCGATCCTGACCCCAGCTGGTTATATGGTGTTTGCTCTGTGACTGAGTAGATTTTTCTCCAAATGTTCCAGCTCACCTTCACCTCCCAATTACATGCTCCTTGGGCGACGAATTGGCTGCTGTAAATATCCCCAGTGCAGACGGATTAAGGGGAGTGCATGGATGAGAAAATGGGCTAGAGGGCAATAGTGAGGAACGAGAGTGATGGGGGTGCGTAGACATGATGAGTCACTCATCTGGTCTACGTGCTTGGCTGAGTAACCAGGGGAGTTAAGCTGCCTTCCGCAGGTTGATGTCCGAGTGCTCCTAAGTCAGAATCCTGCCTAAATGTGCCAAATGGTAATGAAAGCACAGAAATACTGAAGGAATTCATCAGGTCATGCAACATCCATAGGAGGTAAAGATTTTTTTTCCAAAAATAGACTTTGTTCACAATAAATTATTTATTTAAAAAAAAGAAAACCATTCAAAGTCTTTTCACACCCATAGTGTCAATCATAGCTATACATTCCAATCAATGTACATTATTACATTTGTTTTCTCTCTCTCTCTCCCCCTCTTCTTATATATCTGTGTGTGTGTGTGTGTGTGTGTGTGTGTGTGTGTGTGTGTGTGTGTATGTGTGTGTGTGTGTGTGTGTGTGTGTGTGTGAGAGAGAGAGAGAGAGAGAGGAGAGTGGAGGAAAGGTGAGAATTCATCGAGGGAGGGGGAGTTTGTGTGCGTGTGTGTGCGTGTGTGTGTGTGGGTGCATGTGTGTTTGTGTGTGGGTGTGTGTGCATGTGTGTGTGAGTGAGAGGAGAGTGCTGGAAAGGTGAGAATTCATCGAGGGAGGGGAAGTTGTGTGTGTGTGTGAGAGAGTGTGTGAGAGAGTGTGTGTGTGTGTGTGTGTGTGTGTGTGTGTGTGTGTGTGTGTGTGAGCGGAGAGTGGAGGAAAGGTGAGAAATCATCACGGGAAGGGGAGTTAACCCTGTGAATGCAGAGCTGGAGGAGACAGAGTGAGAAGAAAAGAGAGAGAAAGAGAGCTAGAGAAAAGGAGAAATCAGGATGGGGAAGGGGAGAGATGGGGAAGGCTAACAGAAACCAGACGTCGATGTTAATGCCATCTGGTTGGAGGGTACCCACACAAAATATGAGGTGTCATCCCTCAACCATTTGGCCCATTATGGCTATGTCAACCAAAGGTGGATGTCAGGTTAATCCCACCCCTCACTTCTTAGTCTGTAGCCCTCTCCGTGCTCATTTCAGGACCCCACAACACCGAGTGAAGATGCTTTTCTCAACAACCCTGTCACCCTTCCTCCAATTAAGTAAAACATGTACCCCTTACTTAATGATCTCTCTGCTGGGTGGCGGGTCGAGTGTCTTGGTCTAGCTGGCCTGTACTTGGAGCATAAAGGATGGTGAATCCATGGAATTCTTTTCCCCAGATGGCTGTGGAGGCAAAGTCTTTGGGCATATTTAAAATGGGGATCGGTTCTTGATTAGGGTTAGGGTTATGGGGAGAAAGGAGGAGAATGTTCCATGTTCTAATGGGGTTGAAAAGGGCAGGAGATCAGCCATGACTTGATGGGCCAAATGGTCTAAGTCTGCTTTTAAGTCTGAATTCTATGTACTAACCAAGACACACTGTTCTTTCCCCATCTCTCCACCTTCTAAGACTTGCCCCTGATGTCCTCCATCCCTGGCTGTTTCTGATTCATCCTCGGTGAAGAAAATTGGAATGTTTCTTTTGACACGAGGTTTTGAGCAACACAAGGCATCACCCTCATTGCTGAATGGTTAATCATACTTCTGGGAGATATTTCCACAGTGTCCTGGCAGGGTGACTACTCCACAAATACTCCAGGAATCATACTTTAGCCCCATAATAATGGTCTTTGGAACTGAGAGGAAGGTTTTTGATGCAGAATGGAGCAGATACTTGATACCCATGTTATACCATATATACACATTCAATAGTCAAATTTTGTGAACCCATTCTTTTGGGTAAAATTTAGGGTTTGGATCTGGCTGTGGCTGACCAAACGCAATTTTGTGTATATGACGATGCCGCTTTAGTTGCCCATTCAGAGCCAGCTCTTCAGCGCTTGACGTCCTGCTTTGCGGAAACTGCCAAAATGTTTGGCCTGGAAGTCAGCCTGAAGAAAACTGAGGTCCTCCATCAGCCAGCTCCCCACCATGACTACCAGCCCCCCCACATCTCCATTGGGCACACAAAACTCAAAACGGTCAACCAGTTTACCTATCTCGGCTGCACCATTTCATCAGATGCAAGGATCGACAATGAGATAGACAACAGACTCGCCAAGGCAAATAACGCCTTTGGAAGACTACACAAAAGAATCTGGAAAAACAACCAACTGAAAAACCTCACAAAGATAAGCGTATACAGAGCCGTTGTCATACCCACACTCCTGTTCGGCTCCGAATCATGGGTCCTCTACCGGCACCACCTACGGCTCCTAGAACGCTTCCACCAGCGTTGTCTCCGCTCCATCCTCAACATCCATTGGAGCGCTTTCATCCCTAACGTCGAAGTACTCGAGATGGCAGAGGTCGACAGCATCGAGTCCACGCTGCTGAAGATCCAGCTGCACTGGATGGGTCACGTCTCCAGAATGGAGGACCATCGCCTTCCCAAGATCGTGTTATATGGCGAGCTCTCCACTGGCCACCGTGACAGTGGTGCACCAAAGAAAAGGTAGAAGGACTGCCTAAAGAAATGTCTTGGTGCCTGCCACATTGACCACCGCCAGTGGGCTGATAACGCCTCAAACCGTGCATCTTGGCGCCTCACAGTTTGGCGGGCAGCAACCTCCTTTGAAGAAGACCGCAGAGCCCACCTCACTGACAAAAGGCAAAGGAGGAAAAACCCAACACCCAACCCCAACCAACCAATTTTCCCCTGCAACCGCTGCAACCGTGTCTGCCTGTCCCGCATCGGACTTGTCAGCCACAAACGAGCCTGCAGCTGACGTGGACTCTTTACCCCCTCCATAAATCTTCGTCCGCGAAGCCAAGCCAAAGACATCTGTTTTATTACATGACAATGAAAGAATCTTGAAATCTTGGAAGTTCCTGTTTCCCACCTGTATAACTCCACACAAACTTGTCTATGGAAAGACAATTCACATTATTTATCTGCAGTTACCACTAGGTGTCTCCACGGGGCCACAATGCATCTCATTTGGTCTTGGTAATGAGTGTAGGTGTTGTGGAGCATGTGGGAGAGGGGGGATGTGAACTGGGGGCTGGAGATGACACAGTGTCTGAGCAAGTGTGGCCAGGATACAGCAACTGACAGACAAAGGGCAGTTTTCTGAACTGTAGGAGGGCCAAAAGAATATTTTACAATTTTTAACATATCTCTTAGTCACAACGTCCGTTCTTTCAGCTGCCTGGAGTGAGCACAAATGATCCAGGGACATGAATTGAAGCATGGCAGCATAAATTCTGGTAAATAAGCAAACCTGGTTCATTTTATTTTAAAACTAGTTTCAGCAACTGTGTGTGTGAAATTACTGGAATGTTGCAAAAACCTTTCTAACTCACTAATGTCATCCACGGGAGTAAATCTGCCAGCAATTTCCTGTGACTCAAGACTCTCCAATGATGTACAAACTCATAACAGACAGCACTAGATTCGAACCCGGGTCATGGGCACTGAAATAGCGTTGCACTAACCGTTAATTTATATTACTGTAATTGTTGTATGATGTATATCTGTGTGGGCTGCAGAAACTAAGAATTTTGGTGCATCTGGACATTGTATTTGTGTGTGTGGCAACAAATTCATATAATCCAATATCTATTAAGTGTTGTTGAAGTGAAGCAGGGAGAGAGGGGACATGGAAGGATGTAATGTCAGAGTACACAGACAGATTGTTAACTCTCTGCCATATATACTTTGCTCTTAATGTGGAAAAATAATTCTTGTATATACTCGTGTAATTCTCGTCTTTTGGACCAATTTTTTGGGTCAAATTTGGGGGGGTTGACTTTTACATGGGTCATATTTTTGACCACGATAAGTACCCGCATCATTCCAGATGTCAGAAGCTTGGATGGCCGGGACCATATGGTAAGTCAGCGTTCAGGGCATCAGGTGCTTGGATGGGTGGGCAGCTGGGTCGAGGATCTGCATTTGGGGTGCTGGAAGCTCAAGTGGGCAGGTGGTCAGGGCATCGGGAGCTCAGGTGGGCAGGAGGCTTGTGCAAACATCTGCGGTTGGGGTGTTGTGATCTCGGGTGGGGAGGCAGCCGGGTGAGGATCCACTTTTGGGGCATTGTGAGCTGGGATGGGCCAAGAATGGGGGGGAGGTTGTCTATTATATGGGTTGACTATTACACAAGTATATACAATAAGAATACCTTCAGTGATAGTTCTGTGTTTAATTAACCTAGGGAAATAATTTCAGAACACAGGGCATAAATGAATCTGTGAAGGAAATACCTGCCTTTCAGTAACTTTATAACTAGAATTTCCATGGAGTCATAGACTGTTTGGGGTCCCGAATGGTGGTGAGGGAAGAGGTGTGGGCACAAGTGGAGCACCTCCTGCGGTCACAGAGATAGATGCCAAGGTGGGGGCAGGGGGTTGTCTAGTGCTAGGATCACATAGAGGTGGCAGAAATGGCAGAGGATGACTTGTTGGATGCGGAGGCTGGAGGGGTGGTAGTTGAGGAGAAGGGGAATCCTGTGCTTGTTGCATGTGGGGGCAGAGGGGCCAGGGCAGATATATGGGCAACAAAAATATGCTGGTGAGGGACAAGTTGATGGTGGGGGGAGGAAGCCATGCTTTTTGAAGAAGGAGGACATTCCAGAGGTTCACTGTCCTCTGACTTGGAAAACCTTGTTCTTTAGCCAGAAAGTGGTGAACCTCTGGAATTTGCTACCACAGGAGACTATGGAGGCCAAGTCATTGGGTGTATTTAAGGTAAAGATTGATAGGTATCTGAATGCACGTGAGTGGGGCTGAGAAGGAAAATAGATCAGATCGCAACAGAATAGCAAAGCAGACTCGACAGACCGAATGGCCTACTTCTGCTGATATCTTATGGTCTAAAACTTTCCTCTCCACGTACCTGTCTAAATGTACTTTAAGCATTATATTTTAACCTGGCATTTACCAGTTTCTTCTGCAGCTCATTCCATTTATTTCCCTCTGGTTCTAGATGGTGAGTTGGCTGCCTGTCCACCTCCAAATCAACTGCGCACTCTGAGAGTTTGTCCAAGGTCAGAATCACGCCACAACCCCTCCTCCCCCCCAACTCACTTTGCATTTTGGATGGGTCCCAGTCCCCAGCACCATCTTGTCAATGACTGTAATTGTCAGTAGATGAACTGGATGACCCCCAATCAGAACTGCCTCCAACACTCACAGACATGGAATCGCAACAAGGTTTGTCAGTAATTAGCAGTTGAATTCCTGGCCAATTCACACGGTGTCCAGAGGAGGTAAAGATAATAAATCAAAGTTTTGGGCCTGAGTCCTTCTTCAAGGGAGTTGCTATATAAAGATCACTGTATGACCAGCTGAATTTCTCCAGCATTATGTTTTTACTTCAATCATGGTTTCTGCAGACTTGTTTTTTTGACTTCTTAATACTGGAGATTGCATAGGATTGAATTTATGGGCATTTATTTTTGGTTCAGTTCTGGGATGTTTTCTCTATTTGTCTTTGGGGTTCAGGGAAATTGGGCGTTTTCCATTTTAATAAAAAGTTCACACACAACATGCTCTATCAGTCCCAGTACAGTGGGATGGAATTGAAATTAGCAACATCAACAAATCACACACAAACCCCGACTGTAATTATTTCTTCATTTCCTTTCATGCAGTCACCCCTTCCGTTTCCTGTCCCACTCCCTTTGCCTTTCCTCTTCCTTCCTCCACTGTAATCGTGTCACCCACCAGCGCGACCCATGGCCAAACAGAATTGGTCAATCATCCTTCTGCATTTTTTCAAAGCTAACTACAGTGTTCTTTAAAGCAGAATTATCCGAAAGTCTGCTCAGTCATAGAGTGATAGAGTCAGACAGGACAAAAACAGTCCCTTCTGCCCATCCAACCTATGCTGACCTCTTTGCTAATCCCATTTGCCTATATTAGGACCGTATCCTTCAATGCCTCACCTTACTTAAGTATCAAAGTGCCTCATAAACGTGGTAATTGCACCTGATTCCATCAGTAATTGCACCTGATTCCATCACCTGATTCCATCCTCCAGCAGTGAATTTCAGATATCAATCACCTTCTAATTATTAAAAACACTCTTCTGATCGCCTTTGAAAATCCTTCCTCTCACCTTAACCTCTGACCTCATGTTTTTCCTATCCCACCCTTGGAAAAAGGATTAGAGGGATCTGGTCCATTTCATGCAAAAGGGACTAGGTCAAGTAGGCACCTTGGTTAGGCTGAAGGAGTTGGGCTGAAAAGCCTGTTTCCACACTATCACGATATCCCTCATCCTCCTTAGCTTGATTAAAAACATGGGCAGCCCATTCAAGCTCACCCAGCAATTAAAAATTTCCAATTCAGATAATATCCCAGTGAATCTCCTCTGCACTCTCTCCAGAGCAGCCATATTCTTCCTATAACTGCACACGATACTGTGTTTTGTATGGTTGCAACTTAACTTCCCAAATCTCAACAAATTTAAATTCTCTTATTTAATCTTTGAGATTAAAAAAAATACCAAGATTGGAGCTGCATAACTCAGAAGTTGGTTTTTTAAAGTCCAAGGGAGAGTAGACACAGTGATTGTAGTAAAAACACAATGCTGGAGAAACTCAGCAGGTTACAGTGTAGTTTATATGGAGAAGATAAAGATACATAATCAATGTTTCGAGGCTGAGCCCTTCATCAAGGTATGAGCAAAATGTAGGCAGGCGACTGAATAAAATAGGGGGGAAGGGAAGGGTGAGGAGCATGATCCCACAGGCAGGGGGTAATCAGTGGAAAAGAGAGGGAAGACACAAGAGAAAGCAGTGGGAGGGGGTTGGCTCTGTGGATGGAGAGGGAAGGGGGTGGAGAGCTGGAGGAAAGAAGACAGAGGGCTAGGAGAGAATTGGAGAATGGGGAATAGTCTATCAGAAACCAGAGAAGTCGATGTTAATGCCATCCGGTTGGAGAGAGCCCAGACGGAATATTAGATGTTGCTCTTCCAATTTACAGGTCGCCCTGTAGAGTCCAGTCTGCTTTAGAAGAAACTATTTGCCATTCTATGATAATCTGTTCACTGGTGACTTCACTAATGACTCCAATTTTCAATATTCTCTGAAATAACTGTGGAAAATACACAAATTTGAGTAATATTAGCCTTGGCTGCAACACCAATTTGTTGTGAATAATTCAAAAACATTAAAAATCATTAACATTCACAAAGCAGCTTGCTAAATTTTCCCAGTTGCCCCATTCTCTCGCACCTCCTGTTGTCATTTACAGATTGCACCATTCCTATTGAATGCAGAGGTCTAAACAGTTGCATGGACTGACGCTCTCCAGCCATTACCCCTCACCTTGTGTCTATCAAAAGTTTAACAAAACAAAAATAGTTGAATGAGAACACAGTGAGTCGTGTTTTAGGGATGAAGACATGAAGTGCCCACTCATCCTGAATGATCTGCAGCTCTCTCAGACTCTGTCCAGGTCAGTGTTCACAAAGTCAAGCCAACACATACTCAGCAGGTTTACTTTTAGACCAGGCGCAGAAACACACACACGCGCGTGCACACACACCCCACACACACACACACACACACACACACACACACACACACACACACACACACACACACACACACACACACACACACACACACACACACACACACACACACACACACACACTCAATGCTTGATTGTCCGACTAACATCCAGAGGGGAGGGTGTTGGATTTCTGACTCTCCATCTCCAAGCTTTCCACAAGTTATCTGCCAACCTGCTGTGGACAATGTTCAGCTAGTACTTGGGATCGTCACCAGGTGGCGCATCAGGTCAGCTTCCATGACAGCAGCCAAGCAGAGCCAATCCAACCTCAAAGTACACTGCTCATGTTTTCAGAGAACATTATTATTTGGGCAATTCAGATGCAGGGGCTCAACCCGAAACATTGACCATCCCTTTGCCTCCATAGATACTGCTCAACCTCCTCAGTTCTTCTAACGGTAAAAACACAACGCTGGAGAAATTCAGCAGGTCAAACAGTGTACTTTATATCGCAAAGATAAAGATACTTAACCATTAATGTTTCGGGCTTGAGCCCTTCATCAAGGCAGCCCTTCGTACAGAAAGATACATAACCAACATACCTTGTTGATACCTTTGCAATATAAAGAAAACTGTTTCACCTGCTGAGTTTCTCCTGCATTGTGTTTTTTACTATTTTCTTTTAATGACTTGGAATTTGCTCAAGGTATTGTTGAACTACCTTGCCTTAGTTAAACTAAAATTATGTTGTTCCTATGGTTTTTTTGATGCAAACCTTCCACTAGTTCAATGGTTCAATGTAATGGTTTTAATACAATATAGTATTATCCGTGATTCATCTAGTGATTTTACTTGGGCAGGCACCCAAACAAAAAGGTGTTGGGGGTGGGGGTGGGGGGGGGTGGGGGAAGACAGTGGGCCTATATTTTGCTCATACCTTGATGAAGGGCTCAATCTTGAAATGTTGGTTATGTATCTTTATCTTTGCTATATAAAGTCCACTGTTTGACCAGCTGAGCTTCTTCAGCACTGTGGTCTTACTTCAGTCATGGTGTCTGCAGACTTTGATTTTGTCACTCCCGAGTTCTTTTAACAGCTTGCCTTTGCTCCATATTCCAGGCTTTGTAGACTCTTGTGAGTCAATGGATTTTATATAGAATATGAGGAGGGTGGAATCAAAGGGGTTGGCATTAAAGGAGCATCTTTCGACTCCAAAGTGCGTCACAGAATGGTCGACGTCTCGAGTTGAAGCTCCTTATCAAGACTCACTGAGATTGCATTCTACTTGAGAAGGATCCCCTTGGTTTGTAAATTCAAAGGCATTTTTTTTTCCAAGTGCAGTAAAGCCAGTGGTTGGAGCTGCATCTTTCTTGAAGTTGCATAAGTATAAGAAATAGGAGCAGGACTTGGGCTGCTCTGCCATACAATAAGATCACTATAACCTTCTACTGCCTCCTTGTGGCACAGTGAAGACAATGTTCATTATGTCTCTGGACCAGCAATCTTGACCTTTTTATTGCCTATGGCCCCCTCTGCACTCTGCTCAAAGTTTATGGGACCCAGTCAAGTTGTCAAGTTTAGATGGATTCTTCTGTATTTCTCTTCCACCGACTACATTTTAAAAATCACAAAGATTTTATGATTTCTGTCAGTGCACCCCCCCCCCCCCCACCAACCAAATGTGCTGCAGCCCCAAATGGGTCCCGTTGAGAATGGCTGCTCTAGATGGACAGATTCTCACAATGCAATGTGAGGAGGAGCAGCACTTCCTCCACTAAAGGTGGTTGAGAAGGATCCTGACAACTGGCAAACAGCAGGGACGCCCTCAGTTATTAACGCCATAAAATTTCTCTCCTTTTTTGAAGGTGGTCATAATTATAGCATCTCCGAGATCCCTGGGTGTGGGAGATGAAGCTGTCAATTTGCATGACAGCTTCCTCTCCACCGAGTTTTAGAACTTTATCAGGGGCATTATCTGCTCACAGAACCTGAAGGTGTTTAGTTGAGCATAAGGTCACTTCAATAACTTCTTGATCTGAGCTAAACATCTGGGCGATAACGTAGGCAACGCGGAAACCAATTTATGCAAATCTAAGTCACGCAGACAGCAACCTGATAATGACCAGAAATGTTATGGTGATATTGTATAGCATACAGAGCAAATTGAGATGGAGATGAGAGAGCAGTCTGAGGAGATTTGGGACCTCATCAGAATCTCCATCAAGCCTCTACAGGAGCACTGTGGAAAGTATACTGACTGGTTGCATCACAGCCTGGTTTGGTAATTCAAGTGCCCAGGAATGCAGAAGATAGCTAGAAGATAGGCAGGTCCATCACAGGCTCCGACCCTCCCATCCATTGCTGACAGCTACGTGAGGCGCTGCCTCAAGAAGGCAGCCAACTTCATCAAGGATCCCCCCACCCACCCCTCCCACCATCACCCTGGTCACAACCTCTTCTCACTATGGTGCACCTATAAAGGACTGTCTGCACTACTGCAAGTCCCTTTTTTGCAGTAGGATTACTGTGAATAATTAGAGCACTGGTTTTGTAAACCAGGGGTCGTGAATTTGTTCCTTGCTGGGGCCTCATTTCTGTGAGGGGCACTGGAAAAAGTGGTGACTCTCTCTGTCTTCCTTACGTAGACAAAAGCTAAAGAATTTCATGTATGTTACATTCTAAATCTAGTATTGACAGGAATGGAACGTTTACCTTTACCTTTATTGTCTCTTTTACTTAAATTCAAAGAATCCAGGAAATTGATCGGCATAGATCTGTGTTTGGGTCAGCATGAAGGAGTTGGGCTGAAGGGCATGCTTCCAGGTTGTAAAACTCTCTGACTGAATTATCTTTCATTTCATTCCCTGAACCAAAGCAAAACTCTTCTGCACACATCTTAACGAACACTCAATGCCAGCCATTCCCATGGGGACCCCCCTGCCCCCTCCCCCACCCCCACTTCTTGTGAAGAATTGGGGAATTAAGGGTTATGGGGATCTTATTGAATGGCAGAGCAGGCATATTTAAGTAAAAGCCTTGTTTTCTTTTCACTTCACTTAACATAAATATTTTCAATGCTTTTTTTGTAGTCAGTAGTAGGAGAGAAGAGTGAAAGAAACCAAAGCTTGACTGCTTCACAGGGAAGGGGGCCCATAAACTGAGCAGAGTCTTGGGGGTGGGGGGGGGGGGGGGGGCAGAGCTGAAAAAAGGCTTGAGAATATCTCCTCAATACCATTCAAGTGTCCCTTTGACTCACACTGGCCTCCAGGCTGAATCTTTGAAGGGTGGAGAGATCTTCCTTGCCTCCCAGCCAATACTACCACATAATCAGCATGAATGAAGGGTAAATTAACTGTGCTTTCAGATTGCTGTTTGTGGGAACATCCTATGTGTAAATTGTTGCCTGCCCGTTTCCTATTTAACAGAAGGTTCGAGGTTCCTTTTATTGTCATGTCATAATATATTAAAAATGTGATGGGTACAGTACATGATGTATATTAACCTTTCCCTGCCATAAGGCAAACAAAGAGTCACCATGAGCTTTGCCCGGTGCCCCTAACAATAGGAGAAAGAGAAGCAAATGAGAAACCTTTCAGAGCCACTGGATGTCCGTGAATTCGCCTCCAGCGCTCCCGCAGTCTCTGCAGCCGCACAGATTCCTGTTCGATTCATCGGCGACCTGAACTCCAGATCCAAACCTCCGACATGAACAGGAAGCCTTCAGGGCCCGAGGCCTTTTGGGAGCCCTTCTTGCCTAAGGCACCCTCTCGAAACGCAGCTCCAATACCTGGTTTCTGTGAGCCAGTGTCAATAACCAGCATCCTGTGCAGGTCCTTCAGCCACTGACCCCTCACTGGTCCGCTGCCTTGGTCACCTTCCTGTAGTGTCATCCTCGTGCTTCTCCTTCCTAATAGGGTCTGGGGGGAGGGTGTTCTCTCCGTTTCTGGTGTCCTGCACAGGTCCCTGCTCCCTTAGAATCTGCAACCCCTCATGGTATGCTGTCTGGCACAGACCCTGCGTTCACAAAATTTTAAATTAAAACACCATCGGCTCCTACATTCAAACTATCTGTGGTGCTTTAAAGTGCAATGGGATGGATGCTTTTCAAGGATACCTGTGTAAGCAATCTGGACAATCTACTCACTCACCCACCCCAATAACCACCTACCCTTTCTGTGAAGCAGTCTACAATCTCTACAATGCCTCAGAACCAAAACAAAACAGTGGGAGCAATTCATCCTCAATCCAAGACAAGACAAAGGAGATGATTGTGGACTTCAGGAGGACCAGGAACAACCAGCCTCCACTACACATTAATAACTTGGTAGTGCAGAGCACCAAGTTCCTCAGAGCCCACTTAACAAGTGACCTATCTATCCTGGATACACAACGTCTCCTCACTTATCAGTGATTGCACTTTCTGAGAAGACTGAAGCGGGCAAGGCTACCGGCCACCATCATGTAACCAGGATCCTGTGCAGGAAGAGCTCTATTGGGAGTGTCCTGGCCAACTGCATCACAGTGTGGTATGGTTGCAGTAAAGCATTGGAATGGAGGTCAATCCACAGTACCATTCGAATGGCAGAGAGGATCACTCCCCCCCCCCCACCTCCCCCCATCGATGTGATCTACTGGGATCAGTGTTGGGAGAAGGAACCCAAAGTCATTGAGGACCACTTTCACCCCACACACAACATCTTCCAGCCACTACTGTTGGGAAAGAGATGCAAGAGCATCGGAGCCAGAACCACCAGGCTGAGGAACAGCTTCTTCCCACGGGCAGTGAGAATGCAGAATGACTGAATGAGCTGCTCATACAAAGCCTCCGAGACTGTACTATTTATTAAATAATATTTATATATGTACTGCATAAGTGTATGTGTATTTGCATGTTTTTGTGCTGAGGACCAGAGGATGCTGTTTCATCGGGTTGTACATGTACAATCAGATGATTATAAACTTATGCTTGAATCCCAAAGGATACCTGAGAAGATGGCGATGGGAGAGCGAGTCTTTCTTTTATGCTCCCTCTGTGCACTGATTTACATTGGTATGATATGTTTTGATATGATATTGGGGTTTATTGTCATATATTGAAGTACAATGTACAGATGCAGTGAAATTCTTATTTGCTGAAACTACACATGTACATAAAATGCAATAACAAAAGCTTATACAATATTCAGTTACCACAATGTGTCAAGAGACTAAAAAAAGATAGATTAATAAATAGTCACAGTTGTCCATGATTTGGAAGCTATTTTATGATCCTTCCCTTCTAATATTTCATGGGCTCCAATCCATGACTAAATAATCTTATATTGCTACACAATGAGAACCAGGACTAAGTTCACCTTTTGCATTTATTCATGATTCAAGATTCAAAGTTCCTTTATTGTCATGTAACAGAACATGTAATATTATGTGAAACTGCCTGCTGTAAGACAGACAAAGGGTCCTCCATTAGTGTCGCCGGGCTTCCCTTATCCTAGACCTTTCACATTGCCATGTAAAATGGGGTTAACTGGGCAATTTGCTCAGTTGATGACCCAGGTGGTGGCAGAACAGTTCCAGCGGCATGGGAAATTATGGGTAAGGAAGAGGGCCATTGCTCCCGTACTCCCGTGTTGAATCATCCCTGCGAACTGGAGAGGCCTTCACAGCAGCTGCATATCGCGGCACATCCCCCCCCCCCCCCCACCCGCCAACCGTTCACAGCAGTGGCACATTAAGGCTGCACTGCGACAGCATCCTGGATTGAACTAGCCAGGGGTTTCCCTGTGATGTCACCTGAGTAACCGGGTCCGATATTTCCCCTTTCAAATCACTGGAAGAGGACACCCACTTTTACTGGGTCCCCTGATCACCTCTGAGGTAAGTCTGGGACTCGATTGGGTTTTGACCGGTTGGACCAAGCAAATTTCCCAGTTAACCCCATTTTACATGGCAATTTGAAAAGACCTGCTGAATGTGTGTGGATCTGAGAGATCGCACAGTTGACTTTCAATCCATCCTGCAAAGATCAAATCATTGTCCCTTGCTGAATGGCTCCAAAGCAAAAGAAAACAAGCCTCCCATCATAGAATCAGCTGGACAGTGCCCCCATTTGAGAATTGTCCACTCTCTAGTCCACTGCCAGGTATGTCCTGAATGTACAGAAATTTCCCCACATGTGTCTCTAACACTTTAGGACACACCCTGTACCTCAAGTAACACAACTTTACTTTTTTAAAATATTTTATTTAAAGTTCTATACATGTATTAATGTCCAAATGCAGAAAAATATCCATGCTATTATATATCCCCTGAATCCCTCCTGTCCCTTCCCCTAAATAATAACCCCAAAGACTAGAAAAACAAAAAAGAAGATAGAAAATTTTAAAAAAGTAAAAAGGAAAAAAGAAGCACATCTGGTAATCAACTTTTGCCTTTACATTATAATTATGTACTGGTTCCAATGAGTTGACAAGGTCCTCTGAGGTTCAGGGGATGCCTTTCATAAACTAATACCTACAACATGCAAATGTGGGCACCAATTTTTTTTTAAGTATCAGATTTAATTCTTAAATTATATGTAATTTAAGGTATACAACTATGTATTTCTGCAAGCCATCTGTCCATTCCCAAATGCAAATCTAATTTCCATGTCACTGCTATACATTTTCTTGCGACTACTAATGCAATTTTAACGAATTGCTTTTGAAACAAATTAAGTTTCAGTTTTGGTCTTCTACCTGATATATTACCGAATTTTTAAAAAACATTGGATCTTGAGGAAATTTGACTCCAGAAATCCGTTCTAAAAATACTCCTAATTCCGTCCAATTTTGGACATGACCATGTGGAGTATAAAAAGTACCTCTCCCTTGATTACACCTGAAACATTTATCTGATAAATCTCATTTCAGTCTATTTAATTCTTGTGGGGTAAGATTTAATTGATGTAAAAAATTATATCGAACCAATCTATATCTAACATTTATTGTATTTGTCATACTATCTTGACACAGTTCCAACCAATTTTTATCCCCAACACTAACATTTAAATCAGTTTCCCATCTGTCTAGATCTATGAATTCCTTGTTTTTGAATTCCCTTTTGCAATAATGTATACATAGCTGAAATAAACTTCTTAATAGATGTATTACAAATCAAAATTTATATTTCGCTCCTTCAGGCAATAAGGTTGATGGACCCAATTTGTCTCTAAATACACCTTTACTTACTAATAACAAAATATTGTATTATTTTGTATCCCATGTTTATTTTTCAATTGATCAAATGGCATTAAATTTCCCCCTTCAAAACAGTCCACTATTCTCCTAATTTCTTTGGAAAACCAAATATTGAAAATCCGATTATTCATTGTAAATGGAATAAGTCTATTTTGGATCAATGGCATTTTAGGTATCACATAATTCCTCATTCCCGTTTCAACATTTACCTTGTTTCATATATTAATCAAATGTTTCAACAGTGGAGTATCTCTATCTGCAGTTATTAATCCCATTCATATATATAAAATCATTAGGTATTGTCTCCCCTATTTTATCCATCTCTATCTTAATTTATGCCAGTGTCTCTCTTTCTTCAAAAAAAGAGAGAGAGAGATCTCAAATACAACTTTCCTTGAGCAACAAACAAACAAGCAGTTACCGCTATTACAGCATCAGCGATCCAAGTTTGAAACCGGCTCTGTCTGTAAGGAGTTTGTCAATTCTCCCCATATCTGCATGGTTTCCTCCAGTTTCCTTCATACGGTTAATTGGTATATTTTGGCATCATGGGCTTGTTGACCAGAAGGGCCTGTAGCAGTGCTGCATCCATCAAATAAAAAAAAACTCACTGGGTCGGGCAGCATCAGTGGGAAGGAATGTTTCAGGCTGGAACCCTTCATCAGGAATGATGTGTCTTGTTGAAGGGCTCCGGCCTGAAACATTGACCATTCTTTTTTTCTCCCACTGATGCAGCTCGACCCATTGAGTTCCCTCCAGCAGATTGTTTGTTGCTCCAGATTCCAGCATTTGCCGTCTCTTGGTCCCAAACCTTTTCTTATTATGTTCCCAGGAAGTACAATAGAATATTTTACCATATTAGGAACACTAGAGTGACTGCGTTGCTGCGGGCTCTGGGAGAGCGAGGATCGGAGACACAGCACTTCCCCCATGGGATCCTACCGCCCAATCCTACTACTGACAGCTCCATGCAGACTTTAAACAACCTGTTAAAGGAGTCAACAATGTTTTATTTTAAAATCCTATGACCATGGGGTTTGGGCCCAAGATGAGCCAGTGATGAAAATGGCTTCAAACAGTTGCAGAATCCAGGGAAGCAGACTGGTGCATCATGGGATCAGAAAATGGGAGAACATGCCCATTTGAGGTGAAGAAGCAGAGGAGATGATCCATGGGTTGATAACCACAGCAGCAGACCAGTGAAGGGCACTGCAGCTGAAGAATACACAGGCAGTGTGTTGTCGTGGACTCGAGGAACCCACACAGGCGGCGGGCTGCTGGAGACTGTGGCTAAAGGACTCACACCAGGGTGCGGACTGCAAGAGACTGGCTCGAGACTGGCTGAAGGGGGTACCAGGATTCAGAATCGGATGCGAGAGGGTGCCAAATGCAGGAGGCGCTCACAAGGTGCCTCGGCCGCTGAAAGCCTCCCAGTCGTGTCGGAGGTTTGGATCTAGAGCTCAGGTTGCCAATGGATCGAACAGGAGTCTGTGCAGCTGCAGAGGCTGCAGGAGCGCTGGAATCAAATCCACGGAGACTCAATGACTCTGAAGAGACTCTTTCCTGCTTCTCTTTCTCTGACTGTAAGGGGCACCGCCAATTTCTACTGATGGCGAATCTTTGTCGTTTTTAAGGCAGACTAAATGCAATTTCATGTAATTATTACATCGGTTTTATTACATAACAAGAAAATAATCATAATCTTGAGATAACTACATGGTTGGCAATACTGGCATGCGGAACACACTAGAGCAGTAGTCCTCAGAAATAGATTTTTTTTAATGGCAGTCCTGATTACCTGACTCAGCTAGTTGGTTCTCCTCAGACTTAGTATCCAGGCCCTGAAAGCAGTTGGCAGCCAGCCACAGGCTGCTCTCATTGTCTGTGGAGGAAGACGTTAGTCCCAGAATAAGTAAATTGTATGGAAGATCAGAGCAAATACATGTTCTGCTTCCAGAACAGATTATGGAATTGTTATCGGACCTTGCTGTGCATAAATTGACCACCACATTTCTTGCAATGATGACCACCTAATCTTCACATTTCATCAGTGCCACATGCTTTGGATGCCCTGAAAGGGCAGGAAAGGTGGGGATCCAATGGAAGTATTCCTGATTGAAGTCAGAAAAATGGGCAGACTGGGTAAACAGTGCAAGCCTGTGGGAAACCTACAGGTGTGACTCTAGTTGGGCTCATGTCCAGCCGTGCAGCGCAGGCAGATAATAAGGACAGAGAAAGAGGGAAAGCAAGAATCCTGGCAGATAAAGGGGCAGTGTATGTGTGAGTGAGAGCAAAGAAACGTGTGAGAAAGAGACTGGTAGGCAGAGAAAGAGGAGAGAGAAACAGGGACAGGGAAAATAAGGAATCATATGTGTGTGAGAGAGAAAATGAGAGGAAACCAGAAAAAGGGGCTGGTTGGCAGAGAAATAGAGCCGGATTGGGGGAAGGGGCTGGGGGTAGAGAGAGCGAGAGAGAGAGGTGGGGAAGGGGAAGGGGAGAGATTTGGGGGAGAGAATTCAAGGAATTGTGGGACAGAGAGAAAGGGGGGAGAGGAAGGGAGGGAAAAGAGACAAAGGAGGGGGAGAGAGACAGAGGAAGCGATAGAGAGGAAGGAGAGACAAGAAGGGAGAGGGGAAAGAGAGGGAAAGAAACTGGAAGAGAAAGAGAGCCAGAGAGAGGGAAAGAATGTGAGAGAAAGAGAGCGAGAGAGAGAGAGCGTGCCCAGGAGAGAGTTTGTATGTCATGAGAGAGAAATAGAAGGCAAACAATGAGTTGCTGGAGGAACTGAGCGGGTCAGATGGCATCCACAGTGAGAAATGGTCGACTTATCCGGTCGGGACCCTGTATTGAGAGAAATAGATGGAGTTGGTGGGTCGAGATCAAATGATGGTGAAGCTGGGGTCAAATGTGAACCAGTCACAAGGGGTCAGGCCTGCCTTCAGCTCTCTATCTGCGCAGATCTCTACAAAACATTTCCAAATAAGTGGTCTCTTTTTTTAAACTCGAACATGTTTTCTTCAGCCTTTTTTTTTGGCTCGTTATCTTTGTGGTGCAATCTCGCTTTAAGGGAGTTCCCATGCTTTTTCCCGGAGAGCTGGAAGTGCAGCTGGTCGTCAACTCGTGGTAAAGTAAACGCTCTGTTGGCTCTGCGCTTGTGTCAAGGGCAGGAAAGGCCGAGCAAGGCCAGACTGACTGGCGCCTCCGAACACCTGGAGAAGTTCAGGTTAACTGCATTCCTATACACACAGCTGATTCACAGGATTAAATATACTAATCCTTTGTCAGCAGATGTGTTCCCACTATGACTCCAGGCACCACTCAAATCAGCCTGCGGCACATTTTAAAGAAAAGATCCTTTTTTTTTAGCACAATTGAAACCATTTCTACTCTCTCGCTCAATAATAAGTAGAATTGACGGAATTAATGACTTACACAAATCTTGATGCAATCCCTAATTCTGCATTATAATTGCATTAAAGATTCATTTAAACTTTTCTTTGTGCGGGGTATATTTTTAGATCTATTTTGAATATACTCTTAAAAGATTCACAATCCCTTTGTCATATATCACAGAAAATGTAATATTATACTAAATATCCTTCTGGCAGACAAGCTCTTCCCATGGGTAAAATTTAAAAAAAAGTGGAGGTGGGTGGATGAAGTTTAGTTTGAAGTTTTCTTTCCAAAAAAAAATGTTACACATTTCATATGCATTGCATTCTCTGAGGGAGCAAATAAAAAAATATAATTTTGATTCTTTAAATATTGGTAGAAATGTAGGTTTTAGAATTAAGGATGGCTACAACCAGATGCTACATACAATTCTTTGTCTCAATTATTCCAGCATTTCAGAAGGGAGAATGGGTCCCAGCATTGTGAAGGTGTCAATTGTCGTAGTTTGTATTAGCACTGGGGGCCAAGATAAACGAGTTCCCTCTTTACTGCATTCTTTTCGTTGAATGTGTGACTCATTGAAGTTTAATGGCATTAATCCAAATTCACCCCATCTGTTTAGAATCAGTGTCTTCCCCTATTTCTATTGTTTTTAATCCCAAGGGAAATGATAACGATTGAATCCCATTATCACAATTAGTAACTTTTTTTTTGTTCTCCTTTTTTTATTCATGAAATGTGTCAGTAATATCAGGCTCTGTACATATAATTTTGTACACCCTGGTGTTGACTTAAATTTCTTCATAATTTTGTACACCCTGGTGTTATTTGATCTAAATTTCTTCTGAAGAATCAACACAAAGTTAAAAGTCCATTTAAAATTACAAATCTTTAAGATCTTTAAGGAGGGCTCAGGCCCAAAACGAGTCGCATCTTTTGCTGTTCCTCCAGCATTTGTGTGTTTACAATCGCAGCATCTGCAGACTTGTGTTTCACTCTGCTCTTAACCCTTTTGCAAAGCTAAATTCCTTGCAATAATCATTTAAACTTCTGTGAAAGTGTGTTCATTTCGAGGTCATCTTTCATATTAGCACGGCTTTTAAAGATCTGCGTATGAAAATGTTGTGCAAGGTTCAAGTTTCACGACCCATCAGGCTACCTTCACAGTGGGTATCTCAACTACCCCACTATTCCCCCCTGAATGCATGCAAGGGAACTGATCCACCACACTGCAGGTTACATCTCTAAGGGAACTGATCCAGCATTCTGCAGGTTACATCTCTAAGGGAACTGATCCCACCACGCTGCAGGTTACATCTCTAAGGGAACTGATCCCACCACGCTGCAGGTTACATCTCTAAGGGAACTGATCCACCATGCTGCAGGTTACATCTCTTCCCTTGATAACCTCCCATAATTTGCCTGTGTTAGTAAAGGTGGGTTGTAAGCAACAAACGTTTTGTCCTGAAGTTGCTTGCAATCTTTGTTAAATCAGGATTCCAATCTCCATGAGTCTCTAAGTTTGAAGCCTTGGGGCTAGTTCTGAATCATTCCATTATTGCCCTATGGGTTATGGTTCTGAATTACTTCCCCACTTGAGAGAAATTAATCCTTCAGCAAAATTGCAACTATTCAATAAATGTGGTCCTGAATTTACTATCTTTCATACGCATTTTTTTAAAAATGTTTCCTGATCAGTGTAAATTGATCAGCCTCTCCTTTATACCAATCCAAAAATTATCCACTGAAATGTTTGTATGAAGGTTACCAAACAAGATAAATGCATAATTTCATTCATTTTATTTCAGTTAACATTTCAAAAAGATTCATCATTTCAAAGATTCATAATTTTTTTTTAAAAAAACCATTTAGTACAACATTGTTGTAAACAATTCAAGACACACTTACAAAGTATAAGATTTACAACTGAATCACCCATTAGATCTCGTAAGGATGTTACACAAGTCTCGAAAACTCCCAGCCAAAAATGTCTCTCGTTAAACTGCCTGCGGTGTGGGGTTGGCGTTCAAGAGGCACGTCACTAGATGCAAACTTCCTCCTGGTTTCCCGAGTCACCTGGATGGCGAGACTAAAAAGGCAAGGGGCCCCGTGTCCTGGAGGCCAGCACCACCCCTTTGAGCCAAGTCAATGACACGCGAGTCCCAAAACATGATAGATTCTGCTCTTGATATTCCCCTCCCGGGGATTGCAGATGGTTGCGCGGGTCGTCGTCCATCGCCAGATCATCTTAGTACTGGACATCTGAATACTGGGACAAGAAGAAGAGACACTTTTCAAGTTCAAGAAGGCCAGACGTTTTAATTAAAGGATGAAGACTTTAGATGGGTCTTTGAAACATGAAATTACCACTCGCTGGTTAATTTGTGGGGGATCCCGATTGGACCTACCTGCAAAGAGGTTCGCTCAGCGACACAAAATCCGGTCATCGCTGCTAACACAGGGAGCCTATAAGCAAAAAAAAATAAAATCAAGATTAAGTCCCATCATCTCAGTCGCATCACGTTCGAAGGAAACTAGTTCACTTGTTCGGGTCGCGATTGGCCAGAGCCGGTCAAATTACCTCCGCCGCGATGACAGTCACCTCGGATGGGAGTGGGGTCCGTGACGGCGCTGTGTTGCCCGACGTCTGATCGTCCAACTCCAGCTGCAAGTCCCAGATGTAATCGATGACATGCTGCAGGATCTCCACCTTGCTGACCTTCTTGTTCTGGGGCAGGGTGGGCACCAGCTCCTTCAGCTTGCTGTAACAGCCGTTCATGTCGTACAGGAACATGGTCATCTGCTCATCCAGCAACGGGGGCATCTTGCACTTGGCGATGGCGATGCTCTGCTCGGACAGGCACCTCACCACGTCCTCGTTGCATCCCTGGCGCTTCAGCGTGCACGCAGCACCGCTCACGACTTTCATGCTGACGGGGAAGTCCACGCACCCAACTCTCGGCTCGCCGCTCCGTCCCGCAAGCCGACGCTGTGGTGACAGGGGCTCCGGCGCCCGTGCGCCGCCCTTTATCCCCGCTGGCCGCCGGAGGGGGGGGCGTCTGCCACTCATCCAGCCGCCCGCCCAATCGCAGGGCGCGGGGTGGGCGGGATTCGCCGCGCCGCCCAGCCAATAGGAGGGAGGGGGGAAGCCCGAGGATTTGTCAAAGCCAGGAAGGAGAGGTTGGAGAAAGTTAGCGAGCGAGCGGGCGGGGGGGGGGGGGGGAGACTGGCAGGAGGAAACAAATGTGCTGGAGATGTGGGAATGCAGCTGTTTGTGTCGGGGGGGGGGCATAGAATGGAAACTCACATGTCAGATGTGCGGCGATTGTTTCTGGGTCCTTTCCTTCTGTCCCAAGTAACCAACTTAACAATCCCCCCCCTCCCCCCCCAGCCAATGTCCACTTCAATATAGGCAATGTAACACACAAAATGCAACCTCAGAGTCTGCAGAATTGTAATCGCTATTCAATTGTAACCCTTGCGAATTTGCTGTCCAGGAATGTGGGGAGTATGAAGGAATCCGGACCTGCCTCGGCTTTCTGAAGGGCTTGCTAAAAATCAAGCAGCTTTGTTGAAAACAAAGTCCTCGTTTAGAGACTTTTATCATCCCTGCCAATGACAGCAAAATTGTCCTGCTATGACCCGTTGCGGCCAATTCAGCAATCCGCTGCTCGGCTACCAGTCAAGTGCTCTGCAAAATAATTAATCATTGGTAAATTTTCAGCCACATTATAGTGATTGCAAAGGAAAATATTTAGCGTTTGAAAGGAAGATTATGTTTAAAACGTGCGGATTCTTTCATTTTTGCAAGTGTGCAAATAAGTCGCTTTCTTTTTCCACATGGGAACTTTGAGCAATGTTGGAGAGCTTCGTTTCTCCGAAATAGCACAGCATTTTCCCACTGCTTTGCCTGTTCCCCTTTAAAAAAACGACCCATAGCCTCCAGACTGGCAGGCGCCAGCCCCGTGACGTCACCCATTCATACAGCCTTGACGCCTGTCAAGCTGGCGCCGCGCAGGCGGTCACCCTGGAGACGCGCACGCCAATCAAACGCACTACAAGGGCGCCGAGCTGCCAGCAATTAACTGGCAATCATCTGCACCCTGATAAATCGCCCTTTAATTTGTCACCTTAACCCCTCTTAAAGAGTTTACACCCGCACACCTGCAAAGCCGTATTGTTGCTTGTGTTTTGGGCTGCGGAGTTCGCATGATTCGAATGCTTGCAGTGGCTAAATGCTTGCAGCAAGATAGGGGAGGGGGTTGGAGAGACGAGGGGGTGGGAAGAGACATTCTCAATTGAAAGCTTATGGTTCAATCTGCATTGCAATACATAAGGCAGCTGCAGAGTTCGCACTGCAGGATAGCAGTTAACACATTATAAAGAGATTACCCCTTTATTTCTCTACCATCGAGTGTACATTTTAAACCGTAAATTAAAAGAGAAGCTGCCTAGTTTCTATATATTCCATAACACGACTTGTGCAAACTCTAGTATTCCCATAGAGTCACAGATATTGAAAACACGTTTCAAGGAAGGGATATTTGAACACACATCTGTATTCAGTGCATACATCTGTGAGCAGGGAATGTATTTGTTATAGGATAGCCCTGAGTGTTGATGTATGGAGTGAGGGGATGTCCACATCGCGTGAAAAACGCTAATTTTACATTTCAGACAAAACACTTCCAGATGATATTTTAAATATGATAGGGGGAAATGCTCCTTTTTGGAATCAAGGAGTGTGAAAATCATATTTTCCAAACATGCCTGCAACAGAAGTGGAGACAAGTTTAACAAACCTAGGATCCAAACTTTTTTTAAAAAAAGCACTTGAATAGGGTTTCCATGTGTCACAATGAAATGAAATGCAAAAAAAAACCTCTCCTGTCACATGAAATTAAATTCAAAGCAGATTAAAATTGGAGGATAACAAAAATGAGCAGGAATTGGTTGATTTCAAGGTTCTTGACTCCAATTTTAACTTTCTGCAAATGTATTGTCAAATCTTGTGCTAATTAACAATGGCATCTCAAATCTTTCTATAAATTTTCTAAAAAGTTACAAAAAAAGGGACAAAAGTAAAAAGCTCAGTGACCTGAAACATTTATTAATAGTTCATAACACACACATTATGTGTATATCATATATATATGTATATATATATATATATATATATATTTTATATATATATATATACACACATACACACATTTGTTAGATTTGTTTTTCTTCTCTCTGCCATATTTGAAAAATGAAATCTTAACATTAACGTCCGTTTGCCTTTTGCTAGTCTGGCTGCAGGTCACAGCTCACAGGCTGTACCCAAGCCTGCAAGGGAGTTAGAACAATAGGGGGATAAGGAGCGAGTTTGTGGGAGAGATTCAGGCTGGCGACAGTCTGTCTGAGCCTCCTCTTTGCTCTCAGCTCTTTGTTCAGCTGCAAAAACGATCAGCGTTTCCTATTGCCCTTCAACAATGACCCAGCCAGATGGGTCTTCACCCACCCCCTTCCCTCAAACTAATCTTATTTACAGCGCATCAGACAAAATATGTTTTTTTTTAAATGATACACTTTAATCTAACAGAGGAAAGAAAATGCCCTGCAAGCACACCTCAAAGGAAGACTAATTAGTAAAAGTTGGATTCCTTTTAAAGTTATGGTTCTCTGTCGCCAGAAATAAAAATAACATTTTTAAATGTATGTAATGATTCTTCCTTCCTTTGAAATACATTATGTACCTTCCAGCCAAAAAGGCTATGTTGTAGACAAGCACCAAGGTCCTTGGCAATACTCCAGTTCAACTGGTTACTAGGGCCTCCTGGATCAAGCCTACTTATGTGCTGAACTAGCAACTTGAGGCTGCAATTGGCATTGGCAGCTCTTATCAGAGGACAGTGGCCTGGACTGGGCAGGGGTTCACTCTCCTGACCACAATTAACCCCCTTGCTGAACTAATTTTGGACAATTATTTAGGGGAATTGAGATGGCTACAACCCTCAAACCTTCCATGCCATCTGGTTGGAGGGTACCCACAAAAAATTTATTGACCTCTCCTCAGAGCTAACTCTCCATGCGTAGAACTACCTCTCCATGCGTAGAACTATCTCTCCATGCATAGAACTACCTCTCCATGTGTAGAACTACCTCTCCATGTGTAGAACTACCTCCCATGAATGTAGTACTACCTCTCCATCAGAACACATCAGTTAGAGTCATTGAAATATGTTTTGGTCCACAGGATGTTACACTGAGCTAGTGCCATCTGCCTTTGTTTGACCTGTATACCTCTAAATATTTGAGTCCTGATAAAGGGGCCCGACCCGAAATGTTGACAGACCATTTCTACCCATGGATATTACCTAACCCTCTGAGTTCCTCCAGCTCCTGGGTTCCTCCCACTAAACCAGCCAATCTCAATGGGGGGGGGTGTGCAAATTAAGGGAAGCCAAGGACTGGAATCATAAAATATTTTTTCTATTTTGTCTGTAGTCAGTAGGAGAGAAGTACAGAAGAAACCAACTGAACAACTGCTTCACAGGGAAGGGGGGCCCATAAACCTCGAGCAGAGTCCTAAGGAGGTGATTGCCAACTATAGATAGAGAATGGCTTCTCTAAACCCTTCCTGTCTATATAACCATCTAAATGTCTATTAGACTTTGGAATTGTACCCACCTCTGGCAGTTAGATTATCTCTAATCCTCTTTTTGAAGGTGCCCCCTTGCAAAACTCAAAAAATATTCAGGGAGGTTGTTAAGGAGAACTAATAATTACGAGGGTATGCCAAGAAAATCGGTAGTCAGGGTGAAGGTTCTTTTTATTTTTTAATTAAAATTTTAAATTTAATTTTAAAAAAATATTTAGGTGTACAGCATGGTTACAGGCCCTTTTGGCCCACAAGCCCATGCCACCCAATTCCTGCAGTATGTGTTTAATGGTGGAAGGAAACCAGAGCCCCCAAAGGAAACCCACGCAAACATGGGGAGAACATACAAACTTCTCACAGACAGTGGCAGATTCAAACCACAGCCCTGATCGCTGTCACTGAAATAGCGCCACACTAACCGCTACACTAGCCATGCCTTTCCACCCTGTCAAAACTGCAAGAGAAGGATGAAGTGTTACAGACCAGCAAGAGGGGTGTTTGGTGGGCTGGGCTGAGGTACGCAACAACAAATGGATTATATCAAAGCAATGTGGTCATGCCATGTATTTGTGAATGATGGTGGGTAATTAAATAGGTAATGGAGTCCATTTGCACTTCTGGCTCAGGATGTTTGAGGTGGGGGAGGAGGCGGGAAGGACCTCCCCCACCTCAAACATCCTGAGCTGAAAGTGCAAATAGACTGTCTATCTCAGCCTTCTCCTGAGGAGCCCAGATTGTGGAGGTTGGCCTTCAACCAATATGATTTAGCCTGTGTGACATTGCAGGATGGGTGAGCACTGGGTCCAGCGAAGGCGATGGAAGGTCTGCAAAGGGTCGTGGACACAGCCCAGGACATCACAAGCATCATTCGCTTGAAGCTGTGCGCGTTCACACGTGTTTTGCAATCAGCACACAAATGAAATTAATGTACGCACAAAAGGTTAATTACCTAAGAGAATAATGATTAATAATTATACTTATTGAAAATAATCTCTCAGCTAACTGTTTCTGTTAACTAGTTAGTCAGTTAAACAAGCAGTTAATCGTACCTGTATTATATTAAAGCATGCCAATACAGTTTTATTAGCCATGAGAGGCTAATAAATTGTTTGAAACAATTTCAAGTTTACATTTGCACAAGTATTCGGTGCACACATACTTTTGTCACAGGAAAAAACAATTTGTACCACATTTTTGAGCACACTGACTTACTAAAAGTTAGGGGAGGCATTGGACACAAGGAAAACCCTCCCACCATCGAAAACATCTATAGGAAACACTGCCGCTGGAAAGCAGCAGTAGCAGTCATCAAGGATCCAGACCACTCAGCACACGCTCCATTCACGCTGCTGCCATCAGGAAAGAGGTGCACTGTATAAACTCGTGTGATAGTCAGACCCTGTGTAAAACTCAACCTCCCTATTTTTGGCCCTGACTGCCTGCCTGCTCGACCTCCTTACGCCTTGACCGTGAATCCTTGCATCAGCCACCCACTCAGTGGAGCTCCTGATTCACCCATGCCCTGACTGTGGATCCTTGCTCTGGCTGCCAAATCACCGGAGCTCTCGACGCCCTGACCGCAGATTCTCTTTATTTGTTTACATATCTTCTGGAGAACAGTTTTTTGCCTTACCAATAGGTGGCAATTCTGCCTCGCCCACAGGAAAGGAATCTCAGGGTTGTATGTGATGTTATACATGTACTCTGACAATAAACTAAAATCTGATCTGAAGCAGACAATGTCCTGGCCGTCGAACTGGAGACCTGTGTCACTGGACGAGCCACATCGCCCTCACCCCAACACCATTTCAGCACCGGGGTACCACACTGAAAGCAGGATGACCCCAATCCAACGGACACCAGACATCGTTCACCTGACACTGTCATCCTCTTTCTCCCTATGCAGTGCACCCTGCAGATTCTCTGTTTGATTCTCTTTGATTCCAACCGATCATTGCCCCATCAACAGAGCATTGCAAGATGCTGTTGACCATTTTATCATTCTTGAACAAAATGCTGTTACAGCGCCAGTGACCAAGGTTCAAATCTGGTGCTGTCTGTCCGTAAGGTGTTTGTACATTTTCCCTGTGTCTGCGCAAGTTTTTCCCTGGTGTTCCAGTTTCCTCACACCAATCGGGGTTGTAGCTTAATTGGGGTACTTGGGTAGCACAGGCTCATGGGCTGAAAGGGGTTGTTACTGTGCTGTGTGTCTACATTTTTAAAAATCCAATTTTAAAAATGTAAAATAATCAGCTGCTTATCAGGATGGGGAGAAATGGTCAGTCAGTATTCTGGGATGGGACCATTCATTGGGATTAAAGTCAGAAGCAGTGATATCAATGGGGAAGGAAGCTGGGGAGGGTTAGCTCATCAAGCTTGCTCATTTGCAGTCTTGAAAAAGGGTACCAACCTGAAGTTACCATAGAACACCCCTCTACAGGCCCCTCAGCCCACAATCTTGTGCCGACCTATATGTTCCTACAAAAAAAACCCTTCCTGTCTTGTAACCCTCTATTTTTCTTTCATCCATATGTTTCAGCCTCCACTATCAAGGCATTCCAGGCACTCATAACCCTCTGTGTAAAATACATACCCATGATGTGTCCCCTAAACTTTCCTCCCTTCATTTTGTATAGACATCCTCTGGTGTTTGCTATTCCCATCATGGGGGAAAAAAAAGCACTGTCTGTCTACCCTATTTATGTCTCTCAGAATCTTGTTGGCCTCTATTACATCTCCTCTCATCCTTCTTCACTCCAAAGAGTCCCAGCTCTACTAACCTTGCCTCATAAGAATTATTTTCCAATCCAGTCAGGCTCCTCTATACCCTTTCCATAGCTTCCACATACATAGCTTACCAATAAGTGGTAATACTGCCTCAGCAATAGGAAAAAGAATCTCAGGCTTGTAAGTGATGTCATGTATGTCCTCAGACAATAAATCTTAACTTCGAGCTTTGAAACGTTGATTGTCCATTTCTCTCCATGTCCTGCCCAGCCCCTCAGCTTCTCTTCGGTTACCTCACTGAACCACAGATTGAAGGGCGGACCATTGGGTGCAGATTTCACTACAGACTTGGTCCAACCTTGGAGAACAGCACATGGCTCTCCAGCAGGGTTCCACATGATTCCTGCAGAGAAAGACTTTGAATCCTTTAATCAGAAGGAGGTTCAAGTGCTTTTATTGAATTTAAATAAAATTTTACCTGGCACACAAAAATAAGAATCTCAGGGTTGTATGTGATCTGACAATAAATCTGAACTTGGACTTTGAACGAGAGTTATTAATGTCAATGACACAGTGGAAAGGAGCATCACCTTGAGGTGTGGACCAGAGAGGAGGTGGCAAATGGAGC
This sequence comes from Narcine bancroftii, assembly GCF_036971445.1. NCBI lineage: Eukaryota > Metazoa > Chordata > Chondrichthyes > Torpediniformes > Narcinidae > Narcine > Narcine bancroftii. The sequence goes on along the minus strand of NC_091474.1, from coordinate 23,497,808 downwards.
CAAGAGAACTGCAGTAGAAGCTGTCCCAAGTTCTAACCACCTTACCCACTGAGTTCCCCACTCCTCCCTACGATCGAGCTCCCATAATGTTATTAAATTCAGACGTCTGACTCAATGACTATATATTTAATTCTCCTGCTCTTTCTTATTCATCATGGCTGCTTTTAATGCCGTGGAGGTAAGTTTCGTAGAGATACAGCATGGTAACAGGCCCTTCCAGTCTGTGGTACCCAAATACCCCAATTAACCTACTAACCCTTTTTGAATATTTTATTTAAAATTTTCAACCATGTAATTGTACAGTTTATACAAACAATACTTAAATTTAAAATACAGTGATTACACAGTTTTTAAACCCCTCCCCTGCCCCCTTACCCCCCCACTACATAAAATATAGTAAATACATAATATGATTGTCTGAAAAAAAAGAAAAACCAAAGTAAAGAAAAACCTACTAACCCTTGTACGTCTTTGGAATGTGGGAGAAAACGAAGACCTGGAGGAAACCCATGCAGTCAAGGGGAGAACGTACAAACTCCATACAGATGGCGGAAGATTCAAACCTGGGTCATTGGCATTGTAGTAGTGCTGCACTTACTGCTATGCACTTACCATATTGAGTTTTTTTGTGCGTTTTCTAACTTACAGAAAAAATCATCTGTAAAAAGTGCAACTTGTTTGATACCCAGAAACAGCCACGGTTAGTGTAGCAGTTAGCACGACGCTATCACAACACCAACATCTGGGGTTGGACCCGACGCTGCTTGTAAGGAGTTTGTTCGTTCTCCCCGTGTCTGCATGGGTTTCCTCCAGGTGCTCCTGTTTCCTCCCACCATTCAAAATGTGCTAGGGTTTTAGGTTAATTAGGCAGCAGGGGCTTGTGGGCTGGAAGGGCCTGTTACCATGCTGTATGTCTAAAAAATATATTTAGTGTGAATAAAAGTATCATATCCAGTTTGGTCTGAATAAAATGAAGCTGGACATTGGAAATGGCCCTGGTTGCAAAAAAAACAATACGGTGCATCATTGCCATGGCTTTAGATAGTTCCCCCTTAAGACTCCATAGCCTCCACTCCATAGTCCTGCGCAAAGACACTGGGGCTGACCCTCCAGTGAATGACTAAGGGAATGCTGCACCACCATCGGAGGCGCCTTTGGTCTTACTGCCTTTCAATTACCCAGAACCCCCTTACTGCTCTTTCTGGTGAGAACAAAGAAGAGTTATACCTGATGTTCTGCTGAAGGTTCAATCATTCCTCAATCGAGCACATTATCCCCTTGCCATTTGAATAGCAGTCAATGTTTCCTGCAATAACTCCGCGAATGCAGTTCAAGATCATTTCATTGGGATTCGAGAAGGAACTGAGGGCAAGAGGGCTCCTGACAGGTGCTCAAGGCTTCCTGATCATATCAGAGGTGTGTACCTGGGGCTTGGGTTGCAGATAGATTGAACAGAACTGTAGAGGTTGCAGGAGCGCTGGAGGCGAATCCACAGGCACTCAGTGACTCTAAAGGGACGCCTTTTTGCTTCGAGCAATACTAATGGCGACTCTTAGTCTGCCTTACGGCAAGAAGGCAATTTCTTGCGATATTATGTGTTCTGTATGATTACATGACATTAAAGAAATCTTGAAAATTTATTGGCAGTGTGGTTGTGATCTGATAAAGCTACTGCCTCACATCTCCAGTCACCCAGGTCCTGACCTCTGCTGCTGTCCATTCGATGTTTGCACGACCTCCCTTTGGGATTTCCTCTAGGTTGCTCCCTTACTGAAATGACAGGTGGGTTGTTACTTCAGATTAGGGTCAGGGTTATTTGCTCCTGGAGAGTAGGCGAGTGGGAAGTTGAATGAGAATATGGTACACGGAAAATTGTTCACAGGATGGGATAACTCTGAGAGCTAGCATAGACCTTCGGTTGAATGGCCTCCTACATCGTACGGCAATGGGCTTAAAGCTGCTGAGAACGTGCAAGTCTGTATTTCAACTGCACATCATGTGTTGCTGCAAAATCATCAGTATGTGGTGCATTATCCGTCAGAACACCAAACTGTTCTTTCAATATTGTTTCACAGACAGAACAAGCTGGACGAGCTGTTTATGTTCTACCTGCCAACCATCCCAGCGATAAAGGGCAAATGGCAGTAAATAGCAGGTCAGGCAGAGGAGTTTGAGGCCAAGAGTCCAGTCACCGGGAACGTCTACCTCAGCAAGTGGGAATCTGTGCAGCCAGTCAATTATTAACAGTTTTATCAATTATAGATTAGCTGTGGGGATCTATTTATTCTGCTTTATGGTGTTCTTTTTGCACCTCGACATAAATGGATGCATTCTAAAGTCGAACATGAAAAATCTCCCCAGTCCCCAGCCTGCGGAGTTGGTGTGTAGTCTGAACTTCTAGCTCTGATTGGACAAACAGGCCAACTATACACACACACACACACACACACACTCACACAATGAGATGGTGGGAGGCAGAGCAAGGTTGTGAAGGGCATTCACTCAGATTGGAGGCTGAAGACCAGAGGTAGAATGGCAGAAGGAATCTCAATAATGGGCCCCAACCAGTAATCATTAAATTAAATGCAAATTAAAATTTAGACATAGAACAGTGACAGGCCCTTCTGACCCACGAGCCCGTGTTGCCCAATTACATCCAATTGACCTAGACACCCAGTATGTTCTGAAGGGTGGGAGGAAACTGGAGCACCGGAGGAATCCTACGTAGACAGAGAGAACATACAAATTCCTGACAGAAACCAGCTGAATTTCTTCAGCATTATGTTTTTACTTCAACCACAGTGACTGCTGCAGACTTTCGCGTTTCACTCCTTACAGACAGAGCCGGATTCAAACCCTGGTCACTGGTGCTTTAACAGCATTGTGCTGCCCCTGTGCGCTAACTGCGCTGCCCCTGCTAATGTTGACTGACCATTTCTACCTCATGAATCCTGGCTGCCCTGCCAAGTTCTTCCAGGTTCTCATTGTTTAACAGCAGGGCAGCCTTGGTAGAGAATTATAAAACATACCAGAGCAAAGCTGCGCCTTTCCTCCTGCATACCCCCTGACCCTTTCATACTGGGATAACCGGTACGCTGATCACGTCGATGATGATTCACCCTCCCTAGGCAGTTCATCCACGGGGTGATCTGATGCCTGCATGCCGGTTCACGAGCGTTCACACTAGCACGTTAACCGGTAGATTGGCCATTAATTACTGGGTTAACATGCCAGTGTGAATGGGGCTAGGGATTCTCGGAACCTTTCAGAAGCATCTGGAATACCACTAGAATTATCCAAGGCTGGCAATTGGGATTAGTAGAGCAGGTCAGCTGGAATTCATAGGCCGAAAGGCCTGTTTTTGCACTGTAGCCCCCACTTTCTATGTCCCATCTTAGAAACTGAATCGTTTATCCCTGGAAGGGTTCTTTCCTGAACTTTTACTTCCAAAAGGTGCAGGGCTCAGAACAGGTCACGGTACTCCAGATGAAGTTCTGTAAACTTTCCCAAGAAAGTATGGTGGATTCTAATGACACTCCTTAACTGGATTATATTGAAGGCATTATTTTCAGTTGGACTCGCAGGCAAAAAACACTCTTACACTGAACTAAAAACAGCTACACTAAATCAATACCCCAGCACTGCCCTGTCTTTGTTTGGCAATTATTCAGTTCGTTTATGTGCGATTTTGTAAGCTGTGATTTGACTCCCCCCACCCCCCCCAACCAAAAAAAAGCTTTCTTTTGTGATCCCGCCTGAACAAAAATTTTAAAAAAACTGGATGGAGAAAGTGTTCCGTGGATCCCCCTAGTCTTGTCACGGAGTCAGCGTTCCCGTACTGTACTGTGTACTGTGCTGAGCGCGGGTTCAGCCACTGTGACCCCTCTCACACAAGAGTCCCAGGGTGGTTGGTTGAACAGCTTGCATGGCTATTCACAGCACCTTCATTGAGTCCAGTTCCCACACAGCTATCAAAGCACTTAATAGCTTATAATTAGCTCGCCATCTGGTAGCAGGACTCTGTGGCTGTGCAGTGATGTTATGCCCAGATCTATTGAGAGGAGGGATATTGTGCAATGGAATGCTTTCCACTTCAGTGGCCATTGCCTAGAGAATTGGTACTAATACAATATTGGGAGGGGGGGAAATCTGTGTACAATGAGACCCAGTGTCATTGCTTGTAGTCAGCCCAGTCGCTGCACCCTTCAATGCCATAAACAACACTGAATCTAGTTAACACCAGCTTAATGACTGAGTTAAATGTACTCATTACCACATATGCAGTGATCTTTGTACAATGGCTGGTCAAAGCAATATGGAAACTATTTTTTTCCATAATCATTGCACTTAAACTCACACCTGCTCATCTTTGAATCTTTCTTCCCTGACTGCAACGCACTCTGAAGATTTAATTTTTATACCTTTCTGCATTTCCACACAGAGTTTCCTTCCTTTCCGAATGCACGCCCTTGTCAGCATACATGTGACCTCAAGTACCTGACTCAAGGGGTTTATTACGTGACTGGGTTCTGTTCATCTCATTTGACTGAAGCCAACATGGGAGCTGAACCTGACACTATTCTCACTACTGTACCATACTGTGACACCATCCGGTCCTGTGGTGGCTATATTGTTGGGTGAAGGATCAAGAGAGCTCGTCCAATAATCCAATAATCCGAGTTCAAATCCACCCTCTTCCCAATTTGTGAACTTGCACGCAGCATTAAAAAAATGGACAGCAGTATTAAAAACTGGCATCAGTAAAAAATCTGAAAATAAAGAAAAGATCTTGGGTGGCTCGGTTAGCGTGACACGATTGCCAGCGACCTGGGTTCGAATCTGGCGCTGTCTGTAAGGAATTTGCACATTCTCCCGATGTCCACGTGGGTTTCCTCCGGGTCCTCCAGTTTCCTCCACATTCCGAAGATGTACGGGGTTATTCGGTTAATTGGTCACTTAGGTGTATTTGGGCAGCGTGGGCTGGGAGGGCCTAAGGCGGTGCTGTGCCTCTAAATGAAAATTACTTTTTTTTAAATCTGCAGTTTCTTGAAATCTGAAATAAAACAGAATATGCTGGAAGTACTCAGCAGGTCAGGCAGTTCTGACTGAGAATCACAGACCTGAGATGTTGACTGTTCTCTCTCCACAGTGGGTGCCTGACCTGCAGCATTTTTCCAGCATTTTCTGCTGATACTTCAGTAAAAAGCTCGCAGATGGCCAGTGATCCCAGTTAGTTCATAATTATTCATGCCATTTATTCTTCCCTTGCTCAGGTTTTTAAGTGACAAAAGGCCCAAGGCGCCTAAAGTTGGCTATCTTTTAATTCAGAAGGGGGGAACATAGGAGATCATGAAGCAGATCTCATTGAGGGGTGGAAAGGTTCCTGGGTGTCAACATCTCTGAGGATTTGCCCTGAGACCTCCATGTCGATGCAATTACAAAGAAGGCTCAGCAGCGGCTATACTTCGGGAAGCGTTTGAGATTTGGTATGTCACTCAAATTTATACAAGGGAAAGACATTCTGACTGGTTGCCTCACTGTCTGATACGGAGGTGCCAATGCACAGAATTGGAAGAGGCTACAGAGAGTCGTGAACTCAGCCAGGAGCATCGGTCTGTCAAGAACATCTACAAGAGGCAGTGTCTTAAGAAAGCAGCCTCTATCCTCAAACATCCCCAACACCTAGGCCATGCCCTCTTCACCCTGCTACCATCAGGAAGGTGGTACAGGAGCCTGAAGATGAACACCCAGCAGTACAAGGACACCTTCTACTCCTCTGCCATCAGATTCCTGAACAGACAATGACCACAAACATTACCACAATTTCTCTTAAATTTGCACCAATTTATTTATTTGAAAATGTATTTTATAGCAGCTTTTGCACCGTGTTCGCTGACGCAAAACAACGAATTTCGTGACCTGTCCATGGCAATCAATTCTGATTCTGATCTTTAACCACTCTGATCACTTTCAAAGTGTCAGTAAAATAGTTGTCCTCAGCTGGAGAAACTCAGCAGATCACGCAGCATCTTGGGAAGAATCAAAATTGATTGCCATGAGCAGGTCACGAAATTCGTTGTTTTGCAGCAGCAAACACTGGATTAAATAACGTTTGAAGTAAATAAATTAGTGCAAAAAGAGAAAGTGAGGTGGTGTCTGTGATCCATTGCCTGTTCAGAAATCTGATGGCGGAGGGGAAGAAGCTGTCCTTGTGCCTCTGAGTACTCATTTTCAGGCTCCTGTACCTCCTTCCCAATGGCAGCAGAGTAAAGAGGGCCTGGCCTGGATGGTGAGGATCCTTGATGTTGCATTCAGGTTGACACAAGTTTCGATCTGTATCAGAAAAATAATGGGTTCAGGTCCTGCTCTGGAGACTTGAGCACCAAAATCTATTGCAGTACCGAGGGAGTGCTACACTCTCGCTGCATGGGACAGGAATCATGTAAATAATTCCCCAGCAACTTTTGGAAAAAGAGGAAATTATTTCCAGCGTCCAGCTAATAATTGTTCCTCAACCAACTTCATTAAATCCTAGAAATAGATTATCTGACCCTTAATCCCATGGCTGTTCGAGGAATCATGTTAAGTTCAAAAGTAAGGGTCACATTTTTAACATTACATCATGAAAATAAACAGCGGCGGTGCTGGACCTGCTGTAATGGCAGAACTGCTGCTGCTGTGGAGCTGGGAGAGTGGAGAGAAGAGACACAGCACTGCTCTGCAAGGTCTTGCTACCCGGCCCAGAGGTCGACGGCTCCATACAGGGTTTTTTCCCCTAATGTTAGGGGCACGGGGCAATGCTTATGGTGACTCTTTGTTTGCCTTACAGCAAACAAATGTTGAAGTATACCATATTTATATTTCATTTTCAGTACATTATTACTTGACAATAAAAGGAACCTTTGACCATATCTTTTTTTTTATTTTTTATTTTTCACACCAAAAATCACATTAGCCATGATATACACTTTTTCTTTTTCACACATATACAGTGACTTTTTCTCCCCTCCCCCCCCTCCCTCCTCCCAAGCCACCCCCCCCACCCACCCCCCCTCATCCATTTTAGGTATATAATCTAGGTTGCATTAAACCCGAACCTTTGACCATATCTTGAAAGTACTTTGAGATCTGCACAGTATATTGTGATGAGATCTGTAGATAAATACATCTTTAATTCTTGGCCTGTCTGTGAAGAATTGTGGCGAGCTAATGAGTTGTGTCAAACCTGCAGTGGTTTTCAAACTGCTCCCCTGTGATATCACCAAGTTCCTCAACATGGTTATCCAACTGCACGAAAACCAACAAGGTCGGGTCAGATACAGCAATGAGCTCTCTGAACCCTTCTCCATTAACAATGGCGTGAAGCAAGGCTGCGTTCTCGCACCAACCCTCTTTTCAATCTTCTTCAGCATGATGCTGAAACAAGCCATGAAAGACCTCAACAATGAAGACGTTGTTTACATCCGGTACCGCACGGATGGCAGTCTCTTCAATCTGAGGCGCCTGCAAGCTCACACCAAGACACAAGAGCAACTTGTCCGTGAACTACTCTTTGCAGATGATGCCGCTTTAGTTGCCCATTCAGAGCCAGCTCTTCAGCGCTTGACGTCCTGTTTTGCGGAAACTGCCAAAATGTTTGGCCTGGAAGTCAGCCTGAAGAAAACTGAGGTCCTCCATCAGCCAGCTCCCGACCATGACTACCAGCCCCCCCCACATCTCCATCGGGCACACAAAACTCAAATCGGTCAACCAGTTTACCTATCTCGGCTGCACCATTTCGTCAGATGCAAGGATCGACAACGAGATAGACAACAGACTCGCCAAGGCAAATAGCCCCTTTGGAAGACTACACAAAAGAGTCTGGAAAAACAACCAACTGAAAAACCTCACAAAGATTAGCGCATACAGAGCCGTTGTCATACCCACACTCCTGTTCAGCTCCGAATCATGGGTCCTTTACCGGCATCACCTACGGCTCCTAGAACGCTTCCACCAGCGTTGTCTCCGCTCCATCCTCAACATTCATTAGAGCGACTTCATCTCCAACATCGAAGTACTCGAGATGGCAGAGGCCGACAGCATCGAATCCACGCTGCTGAAGATCAAACTGCGCTGGGTAGGTCACGTCTCCAGAATGGAGGACCATCGCCTTCCCAAGATCGTGTTATATGGCGATCTCACCACTGGCCACCGAGACAGAGGTGCACTAAAGAAGAGGTACAAGGACTGCCTAAAGAAAGCTCTTGGTGCCTGCCACATTGACCATTGCCAGTGGGCTGATATCACCTCAAATCGTGCATCTTGGTGCCTCACTGTTCGGCGGGCAGCAACCTCCTTTGAAGAAGACCGCAGAACCCACCTCACTGTCAAAAGACAAAGGAGGAAAAACCCAACACCCAACCCCAACCCACCAATTTTCCCTTGCAACCGCTGCAACCGTGTCTGCCTGTCCCACATCGGACTTGTCAGCCACAAACGAGCCTGCAGCTGACGTGGACATTACCCCTCCATAAATCTTTGTCCGCGAAGCCAAGCCAAAGATATGTACATCTGTACAGATGGTAGTGTAGGATGACTGTAATTGGCTGAAAGTGTAGCCACACCTACCGGCAGATCTTAAAGGATTGCTCCTAGCCAGACCAGGCCATTCTGGACTGGTTGACCTACTTGTGATATGCTCCAGTCTTTTAGTTAATAAAAGCCTTGGTTTGGATCAACAAGTCTTTGGTTCTTTCGACACGCATTACACCCCCTAAACTCACATTCCATCTTAAGTATTCCCTACACCATCAGTGCTCTGTGATCAGTAAGTGAGTGGGAAGGGAAGGTTGAGAACCACTGCTCTAGACTAAATTGTTATTGAAATACTTTGCTTGATAAAAATTGTCACTGGCCCATTTCCTTTGGAGTTACGAAACTGTGCACATAACAAGTCAGTTACGGACGATTAAAACAGTGGTTTTCAAACTTTTTATTTCTGCCCACATCCCACCTGAAGCAATCTCTTACAGAGCACCTGGTGCTTCAGGTGGAATGCGAGTTTAGGTAGCAGTTTGAAAACCATTGCGAAGAACCCCATCATTATCTCAAATTACTGGTAGTTACAGAAAATAAAAATATGAGTTAAATATATACAGTATTTGAACAAAAGATGCTTATGGATGGTGGAACTGACTCACTGAGTCGAAGGGCCTGGTTTCCCACGCTCTTTCATTCGCACAAATTTTCTAAACAAGATCTTGCAAAGGTTCAGCATAGACTTCTCAATTTTCCATTGATGCCAAGAGTTATGTAAGCTTTTCTATGACTTCTCCATGTACTGTCAAAGATTTAGAATTATATTACAGATGATTACATGCCAGTTTCTAGCCAATCTCACCCTCTCTATCCTATGCATTCCATGAATTAATTTACTTCGGGTACCAATAAAATGTCCTTGTTTAATACTGTTTCTACCACCTCTACAAGCAATCAATTTCAGATCATAATTACCTTCTGGCTAAAACAAAACTTCCTCACATCTCTTTGTCGGTTTTGTCTAACTGTTTCAATGAGCGTCTCCTGGTCGTTTAATCACCTGCCAAGTGGGATGCTTCCATTTTCTCACCCTGTCTAAACCTATCACAAAATCAATTCCTGGAGAGAAACATTTACGGTTTGCAGAAGAGACCACCTGCAAATTGGAGGAACGACACCTCATATTCCGCCTGGGCCCACTCCAACCAATAGCACATCGCTGTCAAATCCTGTGTGCTCCATCACGAAAGACCACAAGTAATAAGATGACCAATGTCCCTCTCTGCCTGGAATACCTCCCAACATTTACCATTTCACCTTGCCTTGCTACATTCTTCTTACTGAGATGGATTGCTTCAAACATGTCAGTGTTAAATTTCATCTGTCAAATATCAGCCTACTTTAACAGTCTGCGAATGTCTGGACTCTAATGTTAGCTTCCTCACTGTTTACCATGTTCCAAGTTTTATATCCTCGACAAACCTAGAAATTATGACCATAAACTCAATCATTAATACATTTCAAAATGATTAATTGCCTTAATGCTGGCCGAGGGACACACCGCTGTACACTACAGTCTGATATAAAATGACACAACTGTAACTTTACTTAATTTTTATTTGCAACACAGTAGAAGGCAATTCCAGCCATTGAAACCAATGCTGCCCAATTACACTGCTTGGGGTCTGCTATTTGTCACTTTGAATTTGAATTTTAATGATAAAGCATAGAATAACATCCTAACAGCCCATGAATCCAGTGTTGCCCAATTGCACCCAATTAACCCAAGAACCCTGTATGTTATTGAAGGGTGGGAGGAAACCAGAGCACCCAAAGAAAACCCATTCAGGTCACAGGGAGAACATACAAACTCCTTACAGATGCCATTAGATTTTAACTGGTTGCCAGTGCAGTATTAGGGTTGAGCCAACCGCGCCAATTATTACATCACATTTGCTGGAATTGAATTCAGCCATTGCCCTGAACTAATTGATCAATATTGTTCCATGGCTGACGGCTGCCGTCCTCGCGGTCAACAACATTACCAATGTCCGTGCCAGCTTACTGGTGATGCCTCCTTCGATCACATCCAGGTGGTTGGTGCTCATGGGTCCCTGTGATACGCCACTAGTCACAGGCCAGCAGTGTGAAATGTTGCACTTTGGGGAGGGAGAGAAAATGCATGAGGAAAGTATATAATGAATGGCAGCACCCTTGGGAGCATTGAGATTCATCGAGAACTTGGGGTGCAAGTCCATAGCTCAGTGAAAGTAGCAACACAAGCATATAGTGTGCTAAAGAAGGTGGAAAGTAAAATTGGTTGAGGAATTGAGTGCAGTAAAAACACAGAAGTGCTGGAGGATCTCGGCAGGTCTCGCAGCGTCCATGGGAGGGAAAAGTATATAACTGACATTTTGGGCCTGAGCCCTTCCTCAAGGTGTGAGCTGTTGTGAAGTAAAGAAAGGGCAGGGAGAGGAGCACAGACCAACAAACAAAAGGTGTTAATTGGACATAGAAAGGAAAAGAGAGGAGAGGGGAGAATTGATAGTGTGGGGGTTGGCTTTGTGAGTGCAGAGCTGGGGGAAAGGAGATGGGAGGGGGGGAAAGAAAGGAGACAAGGCCCTTTCAAGCAATGAAAATGCCCAATTGTAAAGGTGGACGTTCTCCGCCCTTACGCCTAGAGGCTTGGCTTTCTGAATGCGCCATGGCCAACTCGGAGGTGCCGAATCCCCAACCCTTCTCGGGGAAGTATAATTGGCAGAGCACTGCACTCTGCCGCCTGGCTTGAATGTACAGCCGTTGCAAGCAGCTGGTTAGGGCCGGGCTGATGACACAGTCAGCCTGCGACCCATCTCTCCCCATTCACCCCTCTCCCTCCATGACCCCCTCAAGGCAGGGGCGACAGGTGGGAGCTGTCAGGGCAGCAGGGACTGGCGAGATCAGTCAGGGTTGGCAGGTGTGGGCTGTGACAGCCTCACCAGGCTGCTTTGGCGTTCAGGGCCGATCTGTGGGTCTCCAAATGAGGCAGAGCAATGGTTCTCTCCCCTACCCATAATCTCCCATGCAACTGGAACTGTTGTGGGAAACACAGAGCTCCCAGCTGTGCGAGGGATTATGGGTAGGGAAGATGGCCATTACTCTGCCGCATATTTATGATGGGTGGCACTATGGCACCAGTTGCCCCGTCTCCATTGGACCTGGAGGGCGCTACGAAGCGCCGCTCAGTATGAATGCAACACAGGAGCAGCCTTTTAGGGCTGCTCTATGAAAGGCAAGTTTTCTCTCTGCACTTATAGCCAGCCTCCAGGTGGAGACGATATGAAATGACCTAGAGAGGGAAGGGGGGGGTGAAAAGAGAGAGAGAGAGAATACAGATATTCCTCCAATTGGCAGGTGGTCTCTTCTACAAATCCACCAATGTTACACTTGAGGTATTTGAGTATAATGTTGATAAGTCATATTGCAGCTTTATAAAACTTTGGTTAGGCCATATTTTGAATTCTGCGTGCCGATCTTGGCACCCCTTTACAGGAAGGAAGACTTTGAAGAGGGTGCAGAAGATGTTCACAAGGATGTTGCCTGGATTAGAAAGTATTAGCTACAAGAAGAAGTTAGGTAAATTTGGGGAATTTAAGGGGAGAGGGGAAAAGTTCCATGAAGATTTACAGCATGTTTTATTTTACTCAGAGGGTGTTAGGAGCCTGCAATGCATTGCAAAGGGAGCTGGTGGATCAGGGATGCTGGAGCTCACCAACGGGTGCCTGGAGAGGTCCCTCAAGGTGCTGGAGCTGCCCCCTGAAGTGCTGGAACTGCACTCTTGTGAGCCCCGGCAGCACAAAACCCCTGTAGTGGAAGTAGCTACTTTTAAGAGTCATTTCAACAATCAAAGGATGGAGGGATATGGACCCAGGAGACGGTAGGGTTGGTTTAAATTGGCATCATGGTCAGCACAGACATGTGCGCTGAAGGGCCTGTTCCAGTTGCTCTACTGGAGTAAAATATGCAAGCCTGCAGACTTGGTGACTGAAGTAAAAACATGATGCTGGAGAAACTCAGCAGGTCAAACAATGTACTTTATACTGCAAAGATAAAGATACATCACCAACATTTTGAGCTAGAGCCCTTCATTAAGGTATGAGCAAAATGTGGGCAGGTTGCCAAACACAATAGTAGGGGGGGGGGAAGGGGCAAGGGGTGGAGCACAGTCCCACGGGGCAGGAGGTAATAGGATAAGGGAGGGAGGGAACACCAGCAAGCAGGGAGAATGGGGTTTGCTCCGTGAATTGGTGAATTGAGAGGGAAGGGGGTGGAGAGCTGGAAACAAAAAGACAGAGGGATGGGGAAAAGAGAGAGAACAGGGAGTAGACTAACAGAAAATGGAGGTCAATGTTAATGCCATCTGGTTGGAGAGCCCCCATGTGCAATATTAGGTGTTGCTCCTCCAATTATTGGCTGGTCTTGGATTGACAGTACAAGGCCATGGATAGACACGTCAACCCTCCTGTTGATCTACTGCTCGATGTGGCATGTCAACTCTATATTCTTGCTGCTACTGTTCTTTTAATTCCTTGGACTTTAATTTTGCCATCAAGGGTATTCAGTGGTATTCTACCACATGCCTTTAGAAAGTCCCGACACACAACATCACTGTTCTCCATGGCACCAATATTGGGTTGACTGAATTGAAGCATCCAGGTTTCATACCCATTCCATTTTGTTATCAACACGTGTTACTGTATAGTGTTCCATAGTATAGTGAATCCCACACTGTCTGTTAGGAGTTTGTACATTCTCCCCATGTCTGCGTGGGTTTCCTCTGGGTGCTCCAGTTCCTCCCCCCCCATTCAAAATGTACCGGGGGTTGTTGGGTGGGGGCATGGGCTTGTGGGCCAAAAGGGCTTGTAACTGTGCTGTATGCCTAAATGTAAACTTTTTAAAATGTAAAAATTTCGAACTGCTTATCCCAGAGGAACTACTTCATTAAATACAGTTAAGACAATTTGATAGATTTTTTGCCTTGTCGGGGGATTAAGGTGAAGGGGAACAGGTGGGTAAATAAAGCAGAGTGTATCGCCAGAGCATCCTCAATCTTATGAGATGGCAGGACAGGCTAGATGGGCTGGATGGCTGGCTCCAGCATTGACTTCTCATGTTCTTGTGTCTTCCTGGAGTGCAAATGGACAAAGATGAAAATATTTTAACCATGAACTGCAGATGCCGGAACCTTGAGCAAACAGTGAGCTGTTGGGGGAACTTAGTGGATCCGGCAGTGTTCATGGGGAAAAATCGTTGGTTAGTGGTTCAGGTCAGGACCATTTATTGAGTCTCGATAAAGGCTCTCGACTCGTGGTCATTGCCTGACTAACTGAGTACCTCCAGCAGCCCATTGAAAGTACTTTAATTTTAAGATGATATAAAGTTTGCAAATGAACAAATGAAATTTCATATTGGAAATATATTTTGTAATATGAACAAAAATTTGCTCTGCAATCCAGCGACAAGGCATCTTACAGCCCTTATGGGTATCAGCTCCACAGCAGACACCATAATCGCTAGCTCTCCACTCAGCTCTGGATGACCTCGAAAACAGCAACTCATACACATGGCTGCTCTTTATAGACTCCAGCTCGGCTTTCAACACCATTATTTCCTCAGTAAGCTCCAAACCTTGGGCCTCTGCACCCCCCCCCCACCCCCCCCCACCCCCCCCCCCCCCCCCCACATTGTGTTAAGAAAGAGTATCAGGTTCAGTGGGTTCACAGAAAGACAAGTCTGGACACAAGGGTTTGAAATCATATGTTACTTTTATTAACACACAATTTATGGAAGAGCATGGGAAAATCGTAACGGAATAAAACGCGGACAATTTATAAAAGAACATGGGAAAATGTTAAACAGTACACAATTACTAATTCACACAGGCAGTGCCGACATTCACACACTATAAGCTGGGGTTCTACACATCCTCCCGCACCCCTGATCATTGGGAGGTGCGGCTCTACTGCAAGTATCGATCTATAGCAATTTGAACAATGGCGATACTACGGCTCAGCTTCAGTGTAATGCACACCATACCACAATCCTTCCAAGTGACATCCACAGTAGTGACCTGGCATGAAGCGGTGTCTGGCGGCTCACACCATGAGCCAGAGAGAGCAAAATGTTCTCTGTGGTGGTGCTAAGTACAGCGTTAATCTGTATGTCTAGCCAATAGTGATGCTGAATGATTTGAATTAGTCAACCTCAAGGTGTGCACTAATTAGTCGCCAAAGTCCAACCCTGAAAGACAGGTGATGTGACTTCTGAATAGGTTCCAGATGGAGAGATCCCATGACCACCCACAACACACACATTCCAGACAAGCAGGGAGGCCACATTTCCTCCATGCCCAACAACCACCCCCACAACTGGATCCTTGACTTCTTCATGGAAGACAACAGTCAGTACAAATTGGAAACAACGTCTCCTCCTTACTGACTATCAATCCAGACACACCTCAAGGATGCATGCTTAACCCATTGCTCTACTCACTACTCATGACTGTGTGGCCAGGTACAATTCCAATGCTATCTACAAGTTTGCCGATGACACCAAGATTGTCAACAGAATCACAAACAGCACTGAGGAAGCGTACAGGAGAGAGGTAGATCAGCTCGTTGAGTGGGGTCACCGCAACAACAACCTTGCACTCAACATTAGCAAAACCAAGGACTTCAAGAGGAAATCAGGAGAATGTCACGGTCGCATACTTACCTTCAATGGGAGGAGGAGAGTGAGAGTGTCAAGATCACCGAAGTGGCAGTGAGCCAATGAGAAGGTCAGAGGAGTTTAGCTTGATGTGTTGGGGGAGTGGAAGAATGCAGCGTTGTGTCTAGTGAATAATAAAAGAAAGTTGACTTCATGGTGCACTGAAAGAAACGAATGAGAGTATTCCTTATTTGCTGTGGTAAATCAGTGCCGTTACAAGTGGTGACCTGATTGGTGGGGGGGGGGGGGGGGGAGAAAAACAAGTGGTGAGCCCATGAGTTCACAGTACCTTCTAATTTAAAATGGAGAGGGATGAGTATAAACCCCATTTAGGAGTAGTTGAGGAGGTCAAACCAAAGTTTCCCCCCCCCCCCATCTTTTATTAATAATGCACCAACGTGGTTTATGATCCTCTAAATGCATTTCTCTGCCCTCAAGTGTGACGAGTCAGAAGACGAAGTGGAGCATCTTCCAGAGCAGGTTGCCTGTGAAGTGGAGAATGCCTTAGTGGATTCGGATGGTAATCTCGCATACAACATGGTAAAGGCAGCTATTCTGTGGTGTACTCAGTCATCTAGGGAGACTGGTATTGCCCAATTACTAGCCGATGACAGGCTAGGCAATATTGATGTTAAGGAGGTGGTGCAAGATAGCTGGAACAGATCCTGTAAAAGGTGATTTTTGGAAATAGAGGTTCCTTTGATGTTTATCTCATCGTATTCAAGAGCATTTGGGGAATGTCTTTCGAATGTCCACCCTCAATCAGTTGGTGGATCATGCCGACCTTGCTATGCCCACAACCTCTGCATTGAAGATAGAAGGATTAGCTTCTTCCTCTAGTCAACAGAAGCAAATGGAACTGGAAGAATTGCTTCCTGCACCTTGTGAAGCAACAGCACCTTCTCAATCGAAGATAACTGAGTAGGAGATTCAGTACGTCACCGAAGCCTCTTGAAAACCTCTACAGGTGTACCATGGAGTGAATTCTGACTGGTTTCATCACTGCTTGGTACAGAGCTGCCAATGCTCAGGACAAGAAAAATCTCCTGAGGGTTAACTTGGCCTGCAAAATCACAGGCACCAGTCTTCATTCCATCAAGGACATCAACAAGAGGTGGTGTCTTAAGAAAGCATCCCATGTCCTCAAGGACCCATACCTCCCAGGCCATTCCCTCTACCATCAGGAAAAAGGTACAGGAGCCTGAAGACAAGCACTCAGCGGCACAAGGACAGCTTCTTCCCCTCCACCATCAGATTCCTGAATGAACAAAGAACCACAGACACAGCCTCATTTTGATTTTTCTTGCACAATTTTAATTTATTTTGTAAGGTGGTCTTGCACTTTGAGAACAGCAAATTTCGAGACGTGTTCGTGATCCTAAAATTCTGATTCTAACCCGCTGCTGACACCTGCCTTGAGGTCGGGGAGCGAGTGGTTTTGTCCTGCGCACACACCCACGCATTGGGAGATCATCGCCCTACTCCTGTCAGCCGAAGCCTGGGAAAATGGAACAGGTGTTGACGCAGCGGAAGGAAGGTGCAGAGGTTGTGTGAGGGCACGGTTCTGAGGCACTTGGAGTTGTTTAGTGCAAAAGGCTAATGGCTTAATTACCATCTGAATTCTGGGAAAGGATTGCCTGATCCCAATGGTGAGCAAACAGTCTCTCTCCATATGGCATGCACTCTGTTCCAATAGGGGATCATAGTCACGACTCCCAGTGGAAAGTTTGGTGGTCAGCTATTGATCCGAAAGCCTTTGAGTAAACCGCATCCAATGGAACTTATGGCTTAGTCACTTGTCTCTCATTAGCAGTTTGGACCACACAGGACAAGGCCTTTCGTTCTCATGCCCTATGAGCTTTTAATTGGAGCTTGTGACAGGTTTTTAAAAAGATTCTTTTCTCGTTCTTTCTATTTTTGCTACTTCATGAAATAAAAATCACTGCCGGAAAAGTAAACCCAGATTGATAAAAAGGGACAATACGCAGCAGTGCAGATTTCATTCCTGGACTGCACTGAATTAATTGGGTGTCCGCTGGGGTCACCAAAAAAAAAAGGGGAATGGGTGTAGATTGTTCAGCCTATCAAGTACATTCTAGGAATCACGCACCATTAGAGGCATAAGGGCAGAGTCACAGGCCCTGTGTCCCACTGTTCCAACAATCTACAGCATTGACACTAATCCCATTCCAGAATCAGAGTTTATTGCCAAGAACGTCACAAAATTCATTGCTCGGCAGCCATGTTACAGATGTAAATATGGTCGTTAATGATGCAGGAACTCCTCAACTTACGCTGGGGTTGTGTTCCAGCGAACGCCCCACAATTTGAAAACAAATCTTAAGTCGTAAAAGAATCCTCCACCTACCATTTTTGTTTACAATTAACTTTTGGATACTTTCATTCCACACTGAGGAAAAAAAAAACACCATTAACATACACAGCTGAAGGCACACCGAGAGAGTACGCTGTACCCCATTTGCACGTGATGCTGCCATCGTCCAGCATCGTGAAAGAGCACATCACAAGCGTGGGAACAGGTCAGAATTCGAAATTGAAAGTACAAATTCGAACCATCGTAATTTCTAAAAATCGTAAATTAGACTATCATAAGTAGGAGAGCACCTATATTTTAAAAATGAAATAATTTAGGTATAAAGAAGAGAAAATGAAGTAGTGTCTGTGGTTCATTTAAAAATACAATATGCTGGAGAAACTCAGCTGGTCAAACAGTGTAGCAAAGGTTAAAAAAGCCTAACTGGCGTTTCGGGCTTGAGCCCTCCATCAAGGTATGGAAGAGTGTCGGCGGGGGCTCGAACAAAAGGACGGGAGGGGGGGTAAAAGGGGTGGCAAAGGCAGGAGATGATAGGTGAAGGGAGGGAGGGGACAGCCGCAATGAAGGGGAGGACGAGTGGGAAGGGAGGGGAGAACTGGAAAAACTGGAAAGGTGGAGGGGAAAGGCAGGCAAGCAGCTGGTTAGCAGAAAGCAGAGAAGTCAACTTTAATGTTATCTGGCTGGAGAGGGCCCAGGCAGAAAATAAGGTGCACTTTTCCCTCCCCCTTCTCACTTTTACTACTTAAAGGACACAGTTTGACCTGTTGAGGTTCTCCAGCAGTTTGTGTTTTTACTTCTACCAGGGTGTCTGCAGATTTTCATAATTTACTCCTGCGGTTCTTTGTCCATTCAGAAATCTAATGGCCAAGGTGAAGAATCCGTGCTTGTATCGCTGGATATTCGTCTTCAGGCTCCTGTACCTCCTTCTCGAGGAGAGCAGGGTGGAGGGGGTCCATGGGAATAGAGGCTACGTTCTTAAGACACCACCTCTTGTGGATGTCCTCGATGATGCTCCTGATGGCACTGACCGACTTTTCAACAGTCTGTAGCCTTTTTCCTGTCCTGTGCGTTGGTTGCTCCATACCCGAGTGACGCAACCAGTCAGAATGCTCTGCACAGTACACGTGTAGAAATTTGCAGCAGTCTTTGTTGACACCCCAAATCTCCTCACTAAATAAAGCAGACCAGTGCACTAACTACTACACTAACAATGCCTCCCCACCTTCATCCCCTGTGGAAGCTATGGGAGCTGCTGAGTTTCTCTAGCACTTTTCTGAATTTACTGCAATCACAGCATCTGAAGTCTTTCTCACATCTCCCCTTCTGTTAATAGTCTGCTTGTAGCTTGGGAGATCTTACTCCAAAGAGTTCAGAGAGCAAAATAACATCCAATAATTATAAAGACCCATATTTCACAAACCCTAAAAACTGTTGCTGTATATGGGAAATTTTAGTTAACAGGTTTGAAAAACAGATATTTAATATATAATTCTGATATACTCTGCAAGTGAATTGATTTTTTATTATCATCCGTGTATAACTACAGTGAAAAACTTTGTTTTGCTTGTTATCCAGGCTAATCAACCCATTCATAAGTAAGAATATGAGAATTTATTGCCATATCCTGGCATAGTTATTTCAAGATTCAATTTATTGTCATATAATAAAACAATGTCATTTGCTTTTGCCTGCTGTAAGGTAGTCAGATTCACCATTGACAGAAATGACTCTTACAGTCAGAGAGGGAAGCAAAAGGGAGTCCCCCACAGAGTCATTGAGTGTCCGTGGATTCGCCTCCAGTGGTTCCGCAGCCTCAGAATCCAGTACAAACCATCGGCAACCTGAGCTCCAGATCTGAACCTCTGACATGGTCAGGAACCCTTCAGGCCCCCCCCCCCACCACCCCTTGCATCCCGGTTCTGATACCTGGTCCCCCCCTCAGCCAGTTTTGAGCCAGTCTCCAGCAGCCCACAACCTCTGTAGGGTTGCCAGCAACCCGCTGCACGCATGGGTCTTTCAGCCGCAGAGCCCCCTCACTGTGGTCATCGTCCCGCAGGTCATCTCCTCTGGCTCTCCTTCTCGGATGCGGGATGGTCTCCCCGTTTTCTAGTGCCCTGCTCTAGTCCTCCACTCTTCTGGAGTCAGCAATCGCTCGTGGATGCTGTCGATCAGAGGCGCCACCATCTTGGGTGCAAACCCCACGGTCGCAGGGTTTTAAATAAAACTTACCTTGGTGGGTAGCACGATTTTATTACAACACCAGTGACCGACAGCAATCGAAACAGCTGCTGTCTAAAAGGATTTTGTAAGTTTTCCCCATGTCTATGTGGGTTTCCTCCTGGTGTTACGAGTTTAGTAAGTTAATGCTCACATGGGTGAATCTGAGCAGCAGGGGCTCTTGGGCCAGAAGGACCGGTTATCTCCAAAATTAAATTAAATACACAAGTACAAAGTACAGATGTGCCAAAATTCTTACTCGCTGCAGCCACTCAGGTACAGAAGATAGAGCAAGTGCAGCAGAGAATGCTGTAATAAAACAAAGGTGCAGGGTGTGGTGTTACAGTCAAAGAATGTGGGGAATAGTCCTCTGCATCCAGCAACACTTGCCGCTCACCTCCTGAGGGTATCGATTCCTGCTGGGGACCGACCGGTTCCACTGGGCCAGCAGAATGGTACCACAGCCATCAGCAGAATTACAAACAGCAACGAGGAAGCGTAGAGGAGCGAGATAGTGGCCTGGTTAGCGTAATGGTTAATGCAACGCCGTTAACAGTGCCAGCAATCAAAACTTGGGTTTGAATCCAGTGCTGTCTGCAAGGAGTTCGTACGTTCTCCTCTTTTCTGCCTGTCTCCTCCCACCATTCAATACATACTGGGGATTGAGTGTAATCGGGCAGCATGGGCTTGATGGCCGGAAGGGCCTGTTACTATGCTGAATGTTTAAATGTAAAGAGCTGCTAGTTGAGTGGTGTTACAACAACAGGCTTTCACTCAACACAAGCAAAACTAAGGAAATGATTGTGGAATTCAGGAAGGGGAAACCAGGAGAGCCAATCCTCATCAAGGGGTCAGCAGTGGAGAGGGTAAGGAACTTCAAATTCCTGGACGACAACATCTATCCTTTCTCAGAATGAGAATTTATTGTAATGAATGGGTCTTGAAATTCATTGTTTTGTGGCAGCATCACACAGTGCAAACATTTATAGAAACCATCTTATAAAATAAATATAGTGTGAGAAAAAGACAAAGTGAGGCAGTGTCTGTGGTTCATTGTTCATTCAGGAATCTGATGGCAGAGGGGAAGAAGCTGTCCTTGAGCCGTTGAGTGCTCATCTTCAGTACTTTGTCCTGATGGTTGCCTAGGTAGTGGGGGTCCTGGAGGATAGAGGCTGCTTTTTTAAGACACAGCCTCTTGTAGATGTCCTCGACAGAGTGAAGTCTGGTTCCCGTGCTGTCGCAGGCCAAGTTAATAACCATCTGGAGTTTTTTTTTCCTCTTGACCTGAGCGTAGGCATCTCCATGTCGAGCTGTGATGCAACCAGCCAGATTGCTCCTGGGCCTTCATGTAAATGCACTCAAAGAGGTTTGTGATTTGATATGTCACCAAAGACTCTTGCAAATTTCTACAGGTGTACCGTGGAGAGCATTCTGACCAGTTGCATCACTGTCTGGTATCAAGGTGCCAATGCACAGAACAGGTCAAGGCTACAAAGAGTTGTGAACTCGGCCAGCGCCATCATGGGCGCCAGTCTTCACTCCATCGAGGACATCTATAAGAAAACTGCCTCTATCCTCAAGGACCCTCACCACCCAGGCCACTGCTACCATCAGGAAGGCGACATAGGAGCCTGAAGACGAACACCAAACAGTACAAAAACACCTTCTTCCCCCTCCCCCCAACCATAAGATTTCCAAATGGACAATGAACCACAGACACTATCTCACTCTCTTCTTTTGCACTTATTTATCTATCATTTATTTAAATATTTATCAAAATGTGATCTTTGGCAATTTTGCACCCGTAGCGCACAACTACGCTGCTGTAAAACAATGATTATCATGAGCCATCTTCATGACAATAAATTCTGAGTCTGATCCTGCCCTCGAAGATCCCTTCAGTTTGTGATTTGGGCACCAGCGGATTGCTGACGTTACTGGCAAACTGTAATGCCTGCAGTTTCCTTTGGCCCCAGGTTCTGGCATTCTCTCCCTTGACCTCCCTTTCCCCGATTACCAATCTCCTTAAAAGACCTCATCAACGAAGAATTTGTGTTTTATTTCTTATTCTCTGCCGAAGTGACAGCACTTTTTTTTCTTTGGCACTTTTTCTCCCTTATTAAATATAATTTATAACAATTTTGCACCCGTAAACTCTGCCACAAAGCAACAAACTTTGTGACATGTTCAAGACAGTAAATTCTGATCCCCATTTGTTTGGGACTGCTCAGTGACTTCTAAACATGCCATATAAATAATGCCGGTGTGCTTCCAAGTAGCTGAGAACATTTTGTTGGTTACTTTAAAATATTCACTTGGGTGAAATGGGTCTGACCTGATGATGTTGCCTTGCATTTTCTCTTCGGTAATATTTGAATTTCCCTTCCCTGCCCTTTTGCTCTCACTTTTTCTTTAAGTTCAGAAGCACTCGTTCCCTGAAATACTTTCTCTTTCTCCCTTTTCTTTGAGCTCCTGTGAAGCTGGCAGTATTTTTCCCAGATGGCGACAAGCAAAGGAGGGAATATTTTCTCATGCCTCCATCACAAGGAAGTTTTATTCTTCGGATGCTAAACCCACTTCAAATGCAAATGGGCCAAAAGTTTCCTTGCTCTGTTAGCATAACAATGATGGGAAAAACTGCAGCCTCAAACTAGTCTTTATCAACAGAGTGAAAGAATTGGTTCACAATATCAGAAGCCAAGGAACTGGTGGTGAGTATATTTGTCCTGCCAGATTTAAAGAAGGGATATATTGTGAAAAGCAACACATCAGATTAAAGGTGTGCAATAGAGGACCCTGCTCTTTTATTAATGAATCCCGCACAGATACCCTCCCCCACTCTCAGCTCATTGGGACACAGGGTTCTTTTTGTTAATGAAGGCTTCACATAGTATTTAAAAACACAGATGCTGGAGGAACACAACCGGTCTCGCAGCGTCCATAGGAGGTAAAGATAGATTACCAATGTTTCGTTCTTTCTCAAGGTATGAGTAAAAAAAGAGACAGGCGTCCTGTGTTGAAAGGCTGGGGAAAAAGGGAAGAATGAGAGGCGGAGGAGTGCAGACCAATAGGCAAAAGGAGTTAACTGGATGTTTAATTTTAATTTTAGTTTTTTTAATTTAGACTAGTGATTTCAAACTTCTTCTTTCCACTTACATACCACCTTAAGAACTGGTAATCCCTATGTCATCAGTGCTGTGATTAGTAAGGGATTGCTTAAGGTGGCAAGTGAATGGGAAGGTTGACAACCACTGCTCTTGACCCAATTGTGACTGAAATATTTTGCTTGAGAAAAATTGTCATTGGCTCATTTTCTTTGGAGTTATGAAACCGTGCACATAACGAGTCAATTAGGTACAGTGGTTTTCAAACTTTTTCTTCTCATTCACATACCATTTTAAGTAATCCCTTACTAATCACAGAGCACCTACGGCATAGGTATGGGAGAGGAAAGAAAAAGTTTGAAAATAAGTGATTTAGACATACAGCCCTGTGACATACCATTTTGGCCCACGAGCCATGCCACCCAAATACCCCAATTAACCTATGATCCTTAGTCATTTCCAAGGAAGGGAGGAAAACAGAGCACCCAGAGGAAACCCATGCAGACACAGGGAGAGGGTACAAACCCCTCAGAGACAACGCGGGATTTGAACCCAGGTCGTTGGCAATGTAATAGAGTTGTGAAAATCACATTGCTCACCATACCACCCATGTTGATTTTGACTCAGTGAAAGGAGACAGAGGGAAAAGGGAAGAAGGAGAGAGGCAAGCAGAGCTAGAAGAAAGAAGACATGGAGAAAGTTGGGAGTGGGAGGCTAACGGACACTGAAGAATTCGATGTTAATGCCATTCAGTTGGAGGGTGCCCAGACTTCAGAGTATACTTACAATTGGTTTCAATGGTTTAGCCTGAGATAGAGAGATACAAGAGACTGCCAGTGCTGGACCTGGGAGCAAATAGTACTGAAGAAGGTAGGCAAATGTGGCAATCTATCTGATACATCAATAATCAGAAAGACTGAATTGTGAATGAATGAGGCCTTTTATAACTAAGTGGAAAAGAGTCAACCTCATGAGTTGATCAAGGAGCGTGGAATGGGGCATGAAGGGCTATGGAGGATCGGCTCGGAGGCCTGCCAGATGCAGCAGCAATCAGGCTTTACGTGTTTCATAGATATCTTTACCTCCTAGTGGAAGACCTGCTAAGTTCTCCTCCAGCATTTCTATGTGTTTTCTACATCACACATCAACTTTCTAGCTGGAGGATTATGTGTTTTTACAGCAAAAAAAAAATCTGCTGGAGGATCTCAGTGGATCAAACTGATCGACATTGAAGGCCATCATGATGGAGATTGCAGAGGGGACATAGCCAGTACAGAGTTGAAGTGAAACACACAAGTCTGCAGATGCTGTGTTTGTAGTAAAAACACAGAAATGCTGGAGGAGAAACTTAGCCGGTCTTCCATAGGAGGTAAAGATATCTATGCAAAGTAGCAGGATGAGGCTGATTGGCCCTCAAGACCTGCTTTTAACGTTTGATAAACTCTGGGTGATCTTTTACACTTTGTTTCACAAGCCGCCATCCTTTCATTCCACCCTCCCTATCTCTGCTCCCTGCACACTCTGCTGACTGAAGATAGAATTCTCTCTCTTCAATATATTCAGTCCCAGGTCCTGCACTGAGCAGACTCTCAAAGATTTCTCACTCTCAGGGCGAAGAAATTATTCCTTTATTTCTGTCCTGAATGCCTAAGATCTTGTGTCTCATTTCTGACCACACTTCAAAAATTCTTTTGTTGGCTGAAAAAAAACCTTTTGTTGGCTGTAATGAAAGGCAAGGGATAAATGCCAGCCTTTTCTGTTTCCTGTAACCATAGAACACTGCATCAAAGATACAGGCCCTTCGGCCCATCTAGTCTGTGCTGAAGGCGTGGGAACAATCTTACAAAATTCACAACTCTGAACACGCAACACATTAAGCAATTTATTGTTCTGCCCTTTGTTGCTGGGTTCCACATCACAGGTTGGCCGTTACCTCGTGCACTAATGTGCCAGAGAAACTCAGCAGGACATGAGGAAATAGAAAGCAGTCAGCATTTCTGGCCTGACCTCTTCCTCAGCAGCCCGACTGGAAGGATAGGGGGAACGAGGGGGAAAAAAGAGAGGAGTGCAGGCTAACAGGTAAGAGGTGAATACAGGTGGGAGGGTGGAAGAGAAAGAGGCTGAGAAGTGATGGGGAGCTGGCAGAGGACTAAGAGGAGTAGCTGTCTGACAGGAGAGGGAAGGGGAGGAGATGGGGGAGTTGGAGGAAAGGAGACTGGGGGGGGGGAGGGGGGCGTTGGAACCTGCTGATGTTGAATAGAAGGTGCTGTTCCTTCCATTTGCAGGAAGCCTCAACTTAGCAGTACACAAGACCATGTACAGACAGATCAGTGTGGGGAAATAAAATAGTTGGCCACTGGGAGGCCCTTGCTGTTTTGATGCAGCAGACTGGCACATTACAGGCAGCAGGAGTACCTGCTGAGGGACATACTGAGGTTTAGTGCAGCCAACACGCAGGCAAAGTGGGGAAGGACCACGGTCTAGCAACCTCCCGTTACTGGGCACTGAGGGGCTGAGATCAACCAACAGGGGGAAGAAATGACAAGGTGCCACAGTGGTAGTAATGGGGTACTGCGAGAACAAAAGTAATAATGTACATTGATGAGAATGCATGAATAGGACTGACGTTACGAGTTTAAAATGACTTGAATGGTTTTCTTGTTTGCAAATAATTTATTGTGAATAAAGTATATTTTTGGTTTTAAAAAGTGATGAGGTGGGAAGTGTAAGTGCACGTCTAACTCTTGAGGTCACAGGTGGATGGTCAAAAGGGGCCATTGGTGAGAAGGGATGAGTGAACTAGGGAGTCATTTGCAGACTTTCTGGTTTATTTCTAATACTTTTGAAATATCTTGACACATTAGAAGTCCGACAATCTGGACTGCTTGGGGATTGGGTTGGTTTGGATTTTCCAGATTTTTGGGAAGATTTTTGGGAAGTATTTTTAAAATTCAAATTTAAGGAGGAATAAAGAGGAGAAAAAAAAAACAGGTAAATTTTAATTGTTTCTCTCATTAGCAAATACAGACAGCATGGTTCATTTATCAAAAGAAAAATAAAGTCAACACTTGACAAAGTGTGGTTGCTGGTTGCCAGTGTGCATCTGTGGCACGTATGCATGCACACAAAAGCACCGCTAAATTTTAAAAGTTTGAGAGTTTTCACAAAGTCCAGATTCTCGGTTGGTCTGGATCTCTAGCATCTGGATTTTTGGACTTCTGTTGAACATGCATCCAAAAGGACAGACAGCATCTCCGCATCTTTAACACTGTGGCAGTCTGATTGCAAGTCAGTCTACTCCTCCCAATTTCCCTTCTTCTCTGTCCAGTTGCCAGACCACCTTCAGACGAGAAGAGCCATAAACTGCCAGCATTAGCATAGCAGAGATCTTCCTTCCCATCCTCACTTCCCCTTTTGCACCCCCCCCCCCAGGTAGATTCAAAGCTCCCCACAGCTGACGGATGATTGAGCACCACTGACAGAAAAGATGATGAATGTGATATTCACTTCCGTCCTTCCAGAACAACATGCATCCTGACGTGGGGCCAATCTCTCCTCTCTCCACCATCTCCACCCTACTACCCAGGACTGCAGCTGCACAAGAAATCAACTCATTAAAAAAAAAAATCACAAATCAACTTCAGGGTTAAACCAACGTTCCTGCAGCATGACGAGCCTGCTGAATCTTATCCTCAGTCTGGGCCCCATGTCCTAGAAAAACTTGAATCATCCACTGGTGAGTCAGCCAAGCCAATATCATTCTAAACAGGTGTCAGATCCCAGAAATTAACAGGAGCACACACAGATGGAGAGGGAACAATGAAATTAGTAATTAAAGTATCATCCTTAACTTCAAAGGTTAAACGAGAGTTCCCCCTCCATTTTCCATAATTTCAACCAGTCCTTCAACCTTTCAAGAAAAAATACATTAACTTCAGAACTCCAAGTCCCCATTGA